>NW_024429202.1:8243889-8511389 GCF_017639785.1 Mesocricetus auratus
AGCTTCGATGGTGTCTTTCAGGGCCAACTTTTCAGTTTATGAAGTATTCCCCTAGAGCGAAAGGAGGCTCGGGGACAGGGACATCAGTGTGGAAGATGCCCGCTCAGCTCTGTGCATCTCAAGAGCCAGTCTGGCTTCGAAACCTGAGAGCTTCCTGAGCCAGGGGGCCTGGAGCTGGAAGGAAGCAAGCCCCTTCCTGCCAGGAACGACAGCCAGACCCCTCCTGAAGAGCCCCTCCTCCTGATCTGCAGCCCCTCACCCACCCCGCACTTACCCCACGCCCTGAGCTGTAGCTCACTTCTTAAACGGCCCCTTTGGGGGTCCTCCCCTCTTTCCCCCTCTCTGCCCTCAGGACTGCATGCGGGCACCCTCTTCCCCACAATCCATCGCCAGACAGCAGCACTGGTTTTCCAGGCCCCTTTGTCTGGCCATTTCTGGGCCCGTTTGGGGCTCAGCCCAGATCAGCAACTGTAAGTGCCCACTTTTGCCCTTGGCTCACACAAGGTGTCCATTGTGCGCCGAGCAAGGGAAGAGCATCTTTGCTCATGCTGTGAGGGAGGAAGGGTGTTTACCCAGGCTTGGCCGCGCCATCTTGCATGCTGTGCCCAGTCACACCCATGACGGGATGGACGGGTGCTTCTCGCTGGCCCTGCGGTAGATAAAACACACAGGCTTGCAGGGCACAGAATGTGTGTGTAGATACAGGGCTGACAGTGGGACCATTGGGACCAGGAACAACCATCACCTGTATCTGCCACAGCTGCTTCCAGGATCGCCTCAAACCAGTGTCCCCAGATGCTCAAATGCCTTGTGCAAAATGATGACACTCTCACAACAAATCCTCCCATCCACCTAAACTATATAAAACACCTCACACGACATAGATGCTATGCAACCTGTTATCACATTGTATGGTTTAGAAAATAATAATGACGAAAAGGAATAAAAAAGACGCAAATTCTTCTGATAGTTTAAAATGATGATTGATGGAGTCTGTGTTTACGGGACCGGAGGACACAGAAAGTTGAAGATGAAGTCTTACTGGGCTAGTCACCCCTCTGTTCCCCCACTACTATGTTAATCTTCACACCTGCCTCCAAGGCAGGGATCTCAGCTCCTGGTAGAGAGCTAAGGGCAGGAGAGCTGTGTGGCTGGAGGCATCCCCAAGCTTATCCAAGGAGAAGGAGGAGTAAAGGGAAGGAAGTTACCAGAAATCAGCGCTCCAGGGAAAACCTACTTGTTGGTGGTTGTTCTGAGGCAAGGTCTCACCATGTAGTCCTGTCTGGTCTGGAACTCCCTACAACAACCATGTTCACCATGAACTCACGGAGATCTGCCTGCCTCTGCCCCCAGAGTGCTGAGATTAAAGTTGTGTGCCTCCATGCCTGATGGGTCGAATATTCATCTGAAACCAGGCCATGACTTGCTCAAGGTCACATGGCAAATCCGCTGGCCCAGACTGGGGTTTGTGATTTAGTATGGCTCTCAGAGTGGGCGGGTCAAGTCATAGGCTCAATTCCCATCCTGTAAGCATGCATATATCCCCACATGGAAAGGTACAACACACACACACTAAAACAAGGCCTGTGAGTACACTGTGACATGCAGTATTAGTGGCACTAGCTCTTGAGGCCACAGTACAAGTTACTGCATCCTCAAAACAAAACTGCACGGTCTCACAGGTCTGGAAGTCAGAGGCCAAGATGAAGCTGTTGGCAGGGCTCCTCCCTCCCAGCACTGGGGAGGCATCCCTTCTAACTCCCTGACGACCACTGACTACCCCTGGGCCTCGGCTGTGGCTGCCTTACTGCAGCCCTCTGTGTGTGTGTGTGTGTGTGTGTGTGTGTGTGTGTGTGTGTTTTCTCTTACAAAGATACCGGTCACTGGGTGTGGGCCCACCTGGAATCCAGCATGACCTCATCTTCCACTGGTCATCTTACACCTGCAAGGACTGCACCTCCAAGCAAGGTCGCTGTCTAAGCTTCCAGGTGGACAGAGCTTTTGAAGGGGGATGGGCACAGAACACTGTACAATCCACTACAGCAGTGGTTCTCAACCTTCCTAACGCTGCGGCCCTTTAAATACGGATCCTCGTGTTGTGATGAACGCCCCCCCCCCCCGCCATGCAACTATTTTCATTGCTACTTCATAACTTTAATTTTGCTACTGCTATGAATTGCAATGTAAACACATCTGTGTTGTGTTTTCCGATGGTCTTAGGCGGCCCCTGTGAAAGTGTTGCCCACCCCTCAAAGGGGTCATGGCCCACACGTTGAGAACTGCTGCACTACAGTGCCGTTTGCAAAGTTTGCAGGAGTAAACATGGGGACAGCTTTTGGGGCCACTATCATTTACCTGCTACAAACATATGTAAGCGATTTGGAGAAAGCTAAAGCCGTACAGAACAGGGTGACTGGGTAGAGTCAGGCTGCGGTGCCGATAGGAAGGCCCTGCTGAGATGATTTGGACGAAGTCCTCGAGACGAGAACCGATGGGGAAAGGGCATCCAGGCGGAGAGCGAGCAGTGCAAAGGTCCTGGGGCGTGAGTGTGCCAGGCATGAGGCTGGAACGGAGTGAACGAGGGGCAGAGAAACAGCAAGGTGGGAGTGCGCGGGTCTTGCAGGCGCCCACACAACCCTTGCCCCCTCACGCCACCGTGAGGACGGCCAGAGCTGAAGAGAAGCAGGAACGCCTCTGTTGTCACGTATCGCTCTGGCTGCTGGTTTGGGCCCAGGCTGCAGGGGACTGTGGCTGAGGCTAACTCAGCTTCCAGCTCTCCACCACACCCGCTGTCTCAGGCAGCCAGCCCTCCACAGCTCTCATGGAGAGGCGCCTCGGGGCTTGCCTCCCCTGCTGGTGGACCCCCCAGCCTGCCCACAGGGCTCAGGTTTCCCCTAGTCAGCTCTACCCACCAAGCTGGGAAAGTCAGTTTTCCAGAAAGAGCTCGTCATTTTCCATTCGGAAAACTTCGCTGCTCCTGCCCCGCCCCCCTCGTCTCCGGCAAACAAAGCTGAGTCCCAAGCCCTCAGATATCCTAGGGCTCAGGGTCCCCTGAGCCTGGACAGGGTGGGTCTCACCTGCCCACAGCTGCCCACAACCAAACTGTCCGTTTCTCAGCTGACCGGACTACCGCCTCCTTAGGGACCCTCCGCGCTCTACACCTGCTCGCCATGATGTCGCCTGCAGCCCTGCCACCTGTCTTAGTCCTCGGCCTTGCTAAAATGGAGCACCCAGCATGGAAGTCCCTGAGCACCCTCGGGAAGAGGGGACTAGGGCTGGGGCTCGAGCTCCTGTCTTCACTGCTGAGGTGACTGAAGAGTTCTCCCAAAGTCTGTCCTCCATGGGATCCCTTGCTCCCCTAGTCACTGTACGGTCTTTCCACAAGCGCAATGGCTCCGTGTTTGCGGAGTCAACAGTGTCTGCGGAGCCCGAGGCTCCGATGTCTTTAAAGTACTCCAGAATGGCAGCATCTCTAGCTTCAATCCATACTCCTCCCTGGGGTGTCCCCCAAGATCCAGTTAAGTGTTTTCCTCTGGGTACCTGAGACTCAGACCTCCAGATATGCCCCCACCAATCTCCACATTCCTCAAAGGATGGTTACTCACAAGTCATGTGGGAGTTAAATTGTGAAGGCCTCTGTCCACGTGCAAACAGAAGGGCGATCCCCAATCCATTCAGTCCTGGTAAATAAAGAATGGTAAAGTTTGACCTCAATCCAAACTGGGACTCCGCCGTGTCTTAAAGAAAGTGCTCTGGGCATTTCCCCAAGCATCCGAGCCGCCCCATCTGTAAGCAAGGGTACATTTTTCACAGCCCACAACACTGTAGTGATTTAGTTGATATCATTGATGGGGAGAATTCTGTGAGTACCTAAAGAGTTGCCAAGCCTTGGTGGTTTGAATGAGAAGTGCCCCCATGGGCTCGTGTGTTAGAAGGCTTGGTCTCCAGTTGGTGGCGCTGTTTGGGGGAGGCGTAGGAGGTGTGGTCTTGCTGGAAGAGGTGTGTCACTCAGGACAGGCTTTGAGGGTTCAAAGTCTCCACTGCTTCTCTCTCTGTTTCAAGCTTGCTGTGTGAAGCCGTGAGCTCTCTCTCAGCTTCCTGCTCTAGCTGCATGCCTCTACTGAACCACAGTGGACTCTAAACCCTCTGGAACCATAAGCCAAGATAAACTCTTCTTCCTTAAGTTGCTTTGGTCATGGTGTTTAGTCACAGCAGCAGAGAAGTAGCCAGCACACAGAGCAGTGAGGCATCTTAATGAGCCTGCTCCACACAAAAATCTCCAAGGTCAGGCTGGAGAGACGGCTCAGCAGTTGGGAGCACTGGTTACTCTTCCGGAGGACCCAGGTTCAATTCCCAGCATCCCCATGGCAGCTCACGACCATCTGTAACTCTCACTTCAGGGAATCCAACACCCTTATAGATGTATGTGCAATCAAAACACATACTCATAAAATAAAATAAATTTTTTAAATCTCCAAGGGCTAAGTGAAGGTCCAAGCATTCTCTTTTCTATGTATTTCTTTTCTTTTGAGATTGTAAAGTGATTGCATCATTTCTGCTTCCCTCTCCTCCCTCCAAACCTTTCCACACACCCTCTCCTTGTTTTCTTTCAAATCCGCGGCCCCCTTTCCATTAATTGTTGTCACGTGCATCTATGTACATGTGTACCCACATATTTTAAATACCCCCACTCAGTCTGTATGTTGCCCATTTGTATGTTTCCTGAGCCGATCATCTGAGGGTAGATAACGAGAGGGCGTGCTCTCAGTACCTTTTATTGCCTGTAGATCTCTGTGTAAGGCTGAGGCCTCCTGGGCTTTCCCTCCACCCGCTGTCTTTGTTCAGCTCTGTCGACGCGGTCGTGCTGGCGAGACGTCACGGTTGTAGTGTTTGACCAGCTGAGGCCCAGTGTCACTGCAAGCTCTCTGGTCCTCTGGCTCTGACAGTCTCTCTGCCCTCTTCCCCGGTGTCCCCGAGTCTTAGATACAGGGTGTTTTGTAGATGTGTCCACTGGGAGGGGGCCCACAGATCTGCATTCTGATTGCTTGTGAGGTTTATGTGGTGGTCTCTGTCTGTTGCAAAGATAAGTTTCTTGATGAGGGGTGAGGGCGGCTACACCTACATCTAAAGATCTGCAGCTAGGGGCCTCTGATGAGAGTGAACATGTGACATTTGTCTTTCTGGGTCTGAGTTATCTCAGTCAATATGATTTTTTCTAGTTCCATCCATTTACTGGCTAGACCCTGGAGAAGGAAGTGAGATGCCTCTTTTCAAAATTTTATTTGCATTATTTTTAATTACATGTGTGTGTGTGTTCATATGTATGTGTGCCTGTGCAGGTGTGCATGCACATGCGTGAATGCACGTGTGTGAAAGTCAGGTGACATCAGGTGTCTTCTAGCTCTCTCCACTTTATTTTTGCACAAGATCTCTCACTGAGCCTGGGGCCCATTGATGAGGCCAGACTGGCTGCAGTAAGCCTCAGAGACCCTCCCTTCTCTGTCTCCCAAGCACAGCTTTCTACTTGGGTACTGGGGAGCCGAGATCAGGTCTCAGTGCTTACACAGCACAAGTACGGTACCTACTGGGTTGTACTGGTCCATTGTGTATGTAGAGATGCATTCTGGAGTGATTGGTGATTGGGTGACAGATCACAGTGGCATAATAATTATATATATATATATATATATATATATATATATATATCCCTCCCATGGCAAATAAAATGCAACAAAATGTTCATTATGCGGTATCAGTGGTGAATACTTGCAGGTTCACTACACTACTCTTACCTGTTTGAAAGTTGGAATTTTCTCATGGTAAGGACAAACCAGTTCAGAGAAAGGAAAGATATTGTTCTGGCCTGGGTTTGGTTCCACCAACTCCTCTGTATCCCTGCCGTGTGAGTTAGGCAAAGGCTTGAGCACCCTGGGCCTCCCGTGCTCTACCATGAAGTGGTGCAACCCTATCCCTCTCACAGGGCGCTTTGAGGGTTAAACACAAGTGTATGGTGGCTGTGGCAGAGTCTTCACAGGAGAAAACACTCAGCAATGGCTGCTGTGTGTGAATGAGCTGTGGGGGATTCACGTGGGGGAGTCTCTCCTTCTCAACCTTTGCATTTCAGCCTTTTCCGCCCTCCTTGGGTTGGGGCTGGCAGACGACTCAGTCAGTAAGGAGTTTGCTGTGTGAGCATCAGGACTTGGATCCCTGGCACAGAGAAGCTGGACACAGTGATAAATGCCTACAATCCCAGTACTGGGGAGGCAGAGAGGGGCAGATCTATGGGGCTTACTTGACAGCCAGTGTCTCTGAATCATTGAGCTCCCAAGGTCAGTGAGAGACTTTCTCCATAATAATACGCCACTGAACCAGAAACCTAAGGTAGACCTCTAGCCTACACACACACACACACACACACACACACACACACACATGCACGCACGCACGCACGCACGCACAACCCTACAACATGCATGCAAACACGAACATGTATGCATATATGCAACACACACAAGCATGAATGTATGTACACACACAAACCAAAAAATATATATATACACACACACAAGCACAACCCTACAGTGTGCATGCAAACACAAACATGTATGCATATATGCAACACACACACACACACTGCTTGAGCCAACAGTCCAAGCCCCTACCTAATGTTAGGGATTCTATTAGATGCTGAGGAGGGGGGAGATGTGGGGAACAAGGCCCTTCATAACACAGGACACTGATCCTACAAGTAGCACCCCATTCTGCAGCCAGCCCAGAATCCAAACAACTCCCTTAGGCCACATCCAGACACCAGCTTTCAGGAAAGTCAGGGCTGAAGGTCAATCCCTCAACACCTCCCCGTGATGAGCAGGGTAGGAAGCATGAGTGACCCATGCTGAGACAGGGTAGTAAGAGGAGAAGGCCAGGGTTCCCTATTTTGGGAGGCAGAGGTAGCAGGTGGCTGGCTGCTGCTGGGACATGTGAACCCTCCCATCAGAGGCCATGTGGCCAGCAGCAGGGCAGCCTGGCATTGCCAAGTACAGCCAGGCTCCACTGAGCCCACCGGCCATGTGAAGGGAGATGTGGTTTTTCAGCCACAGCAAACTTCCAAATCACAGCCTGGACAGGTGAAAAACCACCTAACTCTACCCAACTCCTACTGCCCCCCCCCCAAAATAAACCTCTTCAGGGAAGCAGGCTGCAGAGACCTGAATGTCCGAGGTCCGCAATCCCAGAGAGGAGACACAGCCCTGCCATTTGGGGGCTTCCTAAACAGAGCTTCCGCCTGGGGTGGGGGTCCGCTCTACATCCGAGTGGACTTTCCGTGGTGAGCTGGGGTGCTGCAGGCAGCTGGTGACAGCCCGAGGTGCTCAGTCCCTGCAGGAGCCAGGTTATTTTGGGGTGGGCAGCAGAAGCAGGAGACTTCCCGGATGAAAATAGCTTTCCCTGGGTGTCATCCTCAGTGGCATGCTTGTCACAGGGCTCTGCTCTGCCTGCCCCTCCCAGGCAGGGTAGGCAGGGCCAGGAAGGCCTTACAGCCAGGGAAGGGGGCGCTGGCAGCAGCAGGGACAGGCTTGTTTCCTAATCAGGACCTTGCACCGGTCTCCAGGCCTGCAGAAAGTGGAGCACACTTGCCAAACTCCTCCTCCCCAGCTCTGAGGAGCCCTCAGGCTCCACCTGCCCTCCCAGTGTTCTGTCAGCCATTTCTTGTGGTCTAGGGCTCCCCCTAAGACTTGAACTCCCCCCGATGACAGGCTCTGTGTTCTTCAGGCTGGAGTTCTCTGAGGCCGGGCCCTGTCTTCCTCAGGCTGGAGTTCTCTGAGGCCTGGCCCTGTCTTCCTCAGACTGTGTTTCCCTCAGGCTGAGTCTCTCTGAGGACCAGACTCAGAATTAGAGCTCCCTCAGACAGGGCTGTGTCCCACTCAATCTGAGGCTCCCTCGGGCCAGGGCCAGGCCTCTTGCCATCATGCTTTCTGGCCCACTCTGGAGAAAGTTTATCAGAACGCAAGAGCCCAGGGTTCCCTGTCACAGGGAACATAGCTACAACTCTCTAGGGCTAAAATGTTGTGTCATCTGGAAGCTTCTACCTCCATCACTTCAGGACATTTGTCCAGCCCCTCAGACTCACCCCTGGGCTATGAGGAAACAGTGACTCCTGCCCCCAGGCCAGTGTAAGACTTAAATGAGATAATGTGAACAAGAGTCTTGGCAAGGTGCCCAGCTGAGGGCAATAAAAAAGTAAAGAAAGGACTGGAGTCTTGGGCCATTTGTCAGTTAGACAGGGCCCCAGGCCATATGACCCTGGAGTCCAGGGCCAAGCCTGGCCCTGGAAGGCCACAGAGTGACCCAGGTCACTGTCCAGGCTAGGGAATCCTCTAAGGCAACTCTACAGACATGGTTCCAGCAACACTCTGTAGCAAGGCTGCGCTCCACGTCCTCTGTGCCTCCCTCTAGCCTTCAGCCCCCACTCTGGGCTCCCAGCTCCAGTCACCCCACGGTGCCCCTGACCCCTCCTTGCCTCTCCCACCACCACGTGGAGAAGCCCAGGTTCCTTGTACATGTGACATTTGTATGGTGTGACACTTGTGAGCTGGACAGGGGACCTGGGCCAGGACCAGACAGTATAAATATATCTGGGGAGTTTACATTGCTGGGGGCTGGGAGTACTCACCACTCTGCAGGCTCTGCCCCTGTTTATTCCCTGAGAGTTCATGGCCAGGGCGCCACCACTGGAGGGAGGCGGAGGGAATCTTTGGGTGGCTGCAGCTGCCGGGACAACAGTGTGCGAAGGAGCCTGGGAAAGCCTGAGAGCCTGCAGGCCACACCCTCCCATCCCTCCAGCTGCACCATCCCAGCTCCAGAAGATGCTGTTTGCAGGAGATCCAGGATGGAAAGGCCTCCCTGCACCTGAGGATGGAGGCCCTTGGCCAGCCTCCCCTCTGCCCTCAGCCCCACCCAGCTCAGACTCCACTGCACCCTCTCAGGTCAAGCTAAGTGGCTTGTGGCTTGGCGTGGTCTTTGCTAGCTAGCTGCTCCTGCAGCTTGCCCAGGAATCTTTCCCACCACTCTGCACCTTCCCCATCCTCTGAGGAGCAGGCTGAGCCAGGACTGTCTTTGTCTGCCTGGAAGAGTGGGAACCTGAAAGCTACCTATTCTGGCTGTCCATAGTGCCACAGTTCAGGACCAGCCAGAAGCCCGATAGTCGTAGTAGCCTCTTAGTGGCCTGCATAGATCCACCTAGCAGATTGGGAAACTGAGGCAGAGCATTCACAGAGAGCGGTTAAGGGACCTGCTCATGGATACTCAGCTGGTGAGGTCAGGGTTCAAGCTGAGCTCTAGATGGCTCTGCCTTCTCTGTTTGGCTCTTCTACCCAGAACCTGACTCCGAGTGAGCAAGGATGCCTTCCCAGAGCAGATGGGAGACAGCTGTCTTCCCCACAGGTTTCCACGCTGGAAGATGAGAGTGTGCCCATCAATTTCCATTTGCTCCAGCCGGGCAAACAGGCAAGAGGAAGAACCAACCTCAGGAGCCACAGCTGCTATGAGATGAGCCAGTGACTCGGACTTGCTCTGTCCTAAGTCCTACAGGCAGCCACCTCAGGAACCCCTCACTGTGCCTCGAGGACGCATGGTGTCATTAAACAAAAACACAAGGTGGCTTGTCTAAGGCCATACTGCCAGGGTCAGAGCCCATTTAGACTTCAGAGCCTGTGTGCAGAAAAAAAAGAGGTAGAAAACTGTGTGTAGTGGCTATGACCAGCGGACCTCTGTAAGTTGGAGGATAGCCTGGTCTACATAGTGAGTTCCAGGCCAGCCAGGGCTACACAGTAATACCCTGTCTAAAAAACATAAATAAAATAGGACTAGAAAGACGGCTCAGTGGTTAAGAGCACTTGTTGCTCTTACAAAGGGCCCTGGTTTGATTCCCAACACCCACGTGGTAGGTATAATGAGTCTTTCTCTGTCCCGCCAGCAAGCTCCCAAATAAGGACATGGGGACTATTTATTAATTGTGAGAGCTTGGCCTTTAGTTTAAGCATGTTTTCAAATAGCTATTGTAATTTAAATTAACCCATATTTTATTAATCCGCATTCTACCACATAGCTTCTACCTCTATCCCATTCTGTGTGTCCAACTCATTCCAAGCCTGACGGGCATTTCCATCTTTCTTCTTCCCAGAGTCCTCTCTGCCCGGAAGTCCCGCCTATGCCTCCTGCCTAGCTATTGGCCATTCATCTTTTTATTACACCAATCACAGCAATACATCTTCACACAGTGTACAAATGTCTGACAACGTGGTGGCTTACGACCATCCGTAACACCAGTTCCAGAGGATCCAACTCCCTCTTCTGGCCTCCATGGGCACCGCTTACGTGCGTGATGCACAGGTTTACATGCAGATCAAACTTTTGTACACATAAAATGAAATAAATGAACTTTCCAAAGTTTAAAGCTAAGTGGAGGCTGATTTTCGAAGACTAGATTGAACAGTGTGTGAGTGTGTGAGTGAGTGTGAACACATGTGAGGGGGGGCACATGAAGCTGGCTCACACGGTGCCTGGGGCAGCGAAGGAAACCATATGAGACTTACAGCGGGAGCGGGGCTGAAAGGAAGTTGGACAACAGACCATTCCCACAATAGGCGTCATGGCACATGCCCTTGGCCGTGGTGTGTGTGGCTTGGTGGTCCTAGAACGGTGGCTATCTGTGGTTGTCCTGGCTGTGTGGGTATGGTAGAGAGCGGCGGGATAGTACTGGTGGAGAAGACGGCGTGGGGTCACCGTGGGGGTGTTGGTGGCAGCTACGGTGGTGAAGAAGAGAAAGGAACTGGTGACGAGGCCAGATGCAAATCCCTTTCCAGCTGCCCAGTGCGGCCCCTCACAGCTGATGCCAGCACCATACGCGTCTGGCCCTTGCAGCTACCTGAGGCAGGACACTTGGATACTAATTTTACCAGTGCGACACTGAGACACAAATAAGTCAATCCTGCTTGTTCAAGGTCACATAGCCGGGAAGAGCCAGCAGCTCAACTTGCCTCAGCCCTCTGGCTCCAGCGCCCGTCAGCTGCCTGCCCTTGCAGAGCGAGGTGCCAGGACAATGTCCCGATGCCCCGGGTAGGTGGGCCCAGGACAGGGAGCTTCACTCACACACAGCGGCTTCAGTTTGGCGAGGGAGGAGGTTCCGTGACGCATGACGGAGGAAATAGTCCTGATGCCGGCCCCACATGCAGTATGACCTTCTCTGGGTGGCAGCCAAGGTGGGTGGCAGCTGCCAGGTGACAGCAAGCCTGCTGGGCAGTTGGTGGAGCCTGGCGGAAGCCCCACACACCAAAGGGGTGAAGTCAGGAGTGGGGACAAATCCTGGAGGCAGAGGAAGACCTGCTTTCCTGGAAAGTTCTGCTCCGATTGGCTCAAGGCTGGGGCTTCTGCACAGGCTTTTCCAGTCAGGAACGCAGTTATTAATAACCCCAAACCTGCTTCTGTCCCCACCCTGGGGGAGAAGGCAGAGTTTTCAGGGCCTCTCCCCTGCCCCAGAGGATGAGTCCCCCTGGTGGGAGGTTAGAGGGCCCACGGGACCTGAGCTCTGAGGCCTACATAGAGGATGTATGCCCCTAGACTCCGTTCCTCTTGAGGCTTCCAAAATGCTGTCCACTTCAGGCACGGATTAGAGGGTTCAGAGGGAATGGAAGGGTTCAGGCACGGATTAGAGGGTTCAGAGGGCTGGCATTCGGGTGGGCGACATTCATGTGAGTGCACCAGTGTACAAGCATGCATGGATACCTGCATGGTGGTTGCATGTACAGATTTGGACACCCGAACAAGGTTATATGGAGAGTGATGGTGGATTCCTACGGACCCCTGGGAGTGCCTGGGTACCCACAGAATGGCTGGGTGATTCATGGGTGGCTAGTGTGAGGGTGCTAAGGCTTTCCTGTCATCTCTTCTGCAGCTCATCCGCACCCAGGGCCTAAATATTCCATGTCCCTGCCCTCCCTGCTGGAGTGACCTCGTTAGGCCCATGCCCCACGTTAGGAGAGTAGGGTTTGGAGTAGAGACAATTCCTTAGTCCAATCCAGGGTCCCTAGGGCAGGAGGCAAAGCCCTGGAAGCAGGGGTCACAGAGCTTAATATAGTCAGAGGGCTAGCTAGAAGCTTCTCCTATTACACCTGCCACTTGGGCCCCATCATATGACAGACACAGCTCCCGCTGGTGAAGCCGGAAAGCAGAGTGCACTCAGTCCTGGATGAATCTGAGCCACCCTGCACTCTGCCTCTCCACGTGGCCTCAAAGGGAGCCACTGCCCAGGTGCTCCTCCTGGAGAGCCACAGGGTCCAAAGAGCTCACATGCAGTGTGGCTCTGACACGGCCCACACAGGAAGGCGGGTGGCCCCTCGGTGCTAGCACTGACGATGGGGAGGCAGCATCCCTTGGTGCAGAGTTCTGCCCACTACCTCCTCGCTACTGCCCCTAGAGCCACAGTCCTAAAGAGGGCCCTAAGTTCAGACCAGGGGTGGCCACCGGGGTGGGAAGGAACAGGGCAGCCAGGGCAGCCCCCCTTCCAGCCACTGCAGGAGACGAGGGAGCAATCACTGAAAGCAGCCTCAAAGCCAGCCCCTCCTGCAGAGAAACTCCTTAGTCCACCTTGTCCTCAGAGAACCCTAGTCCTTCCCCTTCTGCTGAGTTTCCTGTGTTGCCTTAGAGGCTTTACTCAACCCCTCAGAGCCTCGGTCTGATTGTGAGAAAGCCCACAGGCCTCAGAGATATTTGTGGACTATCGTATCACAAAATCAGAACCAAAGGCAGATATTGGGATTGCTTGTTTTTGAGAGAGGGTTTCATGTAGCCTAAGCTAGCTCAAACTCAATACATAGCTAAGGCTGGCCTTGAACCCGGCGTGAACCTGCCTCTGTCTCCCAGGTGCTGGGATTACAGGTGTGTGATGCCCCCACCCCACCCCGTTTATACAGTGTTGGGAATCAACCCGAGGGCTTCAGGCTAACCAGGCAAGAACTCTCCCCGCTCAGCTACATCCCCAGCTCAGTAAATATTTTTATCAGTTGGGTTCTATTTGTTTCTTCCTGTTTTGTTTTGTTTTGAGAACAGAACTGATGTCATTGGCCTTTTTTTTTTAATGTGTCTCTTGGTAGAGGTATCAGTTGTTTTCATTGCCATCTGTGCATGATGTATAAGTGAGTATAAGCACACACACTCTACAATGCATATATGGCGGTCACAAGACAATTTTCATGAGTCTACTGTTGGACTTCGGGATGTCCAGCTTGTGCACCAAAGGCTTTTTACACAGTGGGATGTCTTGCTGGCTGTGTGTTCATGTATCATGTATGTGCCAGTGTATACCAGGCGACTCTCCGATGAAGAGTACATTTCCCCTTCCAACCACTGAGAGATGCCACAAGTGTGTGTCCCTAGACCAAACCTTCATCTGTAACTGTCACCCAAAAATGTCCCCCAGTAGCTTCTTCTGGTCACTCATTTCCTAGGTATCAAATTGCACAGCCCAGCAGATTTGTACATATGGGAATGCCAGCTTCCCCACCAAGCCCAAACAGGGCATTTCCAGAACTCAAAGAGGCTCCACCAAGTCCCTCTCAGTCAGTTCCTCCCACAAAGTAACCACCGTTCTTGCTTTTATCCACAGACATCTTTCCTACGTGTCCCTGAACTCAAATTAAACGTGCCATAGCACATGTGTCTCTGTGTCAGCTCTTCCTGAACCCCTCCCCTTCCCTTTTCCTGACTGGGTAGTACTCCCTTGAGTGGGTCTGCCACAGTTCCTGTATCTATTTCATGTTGGCCCATCCTTTTAAGGGTGTGCCCTGGCTCGGAACTCCAGAGAAGACGGAAGATGGAAATCAGTGTGCAAACTGATCTCAATTGTCAACTTGATTGGATTAAGACAGACCAAGGAGATTACTAAAATCCACCTCTGGGCGCATCTGTGAAGGCATTTCCAGTGAAGATTAGCTCAGACAGAAAGGGCTGCCGCTAATGTGGGTAGCGCCATCCCACAGCCTGAGGTGGGATTTCAAGGGAGGGGCGGAGAAACCTGGCTAGTGTGGCCATGTTCTTTCTCTGCTCCCAACACTGTGACGTGAGCTGTGCTGCCACGCCCTGTCCTCTGTGGTAGACAGGGACCCCAGAGACCATGATCCGAAAGCCAAAGCAATGATAAAACTAACACAGTTACTGGCCTCCCATTCTGAGCCACGAGCACCTTTGAATCCTTTGATCACTTTCAAGAAAAAGGAGGACAGAGACAGCCGCCCCCAAAGAGAATGTCACCAGTTTCATTTAGGATACCATACGTATCATACAAATCGCCACAGCCTCAACAGCTTCAAACAACAGAAAGGCATTCTCCTGTAGTCAAAGAGGTCAGAAATCTGAGATCAAGACTTAAGCCAAGTTCATGCCTCCACCCCCAAAGGCTAAGGGAAAGCCTGCCCCATGCCTTCTCCTAGCTCCCGGTTGGCTGCTGGCAGTCCTTGGCTTGTGGTCACATCACCCTCAAGACCTCTGTCTCTGTGGGGCTCCATATCTCTGCATCTCCAAGCCTCTCTTCTCCTTCTAAGCACACCAGCCACTGGATTTAGGCTTATACCCAGTAAGATGTCGCTTTGGAGAACACATTTCCATACAAGGTCACATTCCCAGGCACTGGGAATAAGGGTTCTGACACACGCGAATATTATACCTGTAGGTTTGTAAGTGCGTGCATCTGAGTGAGTGTGCACCAGCCTAGGGAGGTTCTGAGAGCGTGACCGACTGTGCTAGTGAGAGCATGCGCATTGGTGTGTCTGGTTGTGCTGGTGTGGCTGTGGTCATAGGTTTACGAACATGTGCATATGTGTGCTCCTGGAACCATAACTTGGAGAGCCTGCTGGGCAAGCTAGGTGGTGGCAGCAGGCTAGAGATGGGCTTGGGCCAGGAGGCAAGGGCCCTGCCTTGTGATCCTAGAGGCTAGCTGGCTAGAGGCTGGCTGTATGGAGCGAGGAGGAGCAGACGCTGAGCCAAGGTGCAGGTGCAGGCAGGCAGGCAGGCAGGCAGGTGGCTCCGACAGCAGTGCCTATTCCCAGGTCCCCTTCCAGGAATGTTCCTAGAAGGCCCTCCACCCATGTCCCATCCTTCTGTGCCTCATTTGCCTGGTCAGGGAGGCGCTGGCTGACTCATCCTCTCCCAGGCCCAGAAGCCAGCTCTTGGCTACCTGTTACACAGACACTTAGGGTTGGAGCAGGTAGTCAGCCCTTCCTGGGCCCCACCCCCAAGCCAATCAGGGCAGCATCTGGCCACACCCCCACACCCTACCACACCCCTAACCTGTGTCCTGCATCTAGCCAGGGCTGGATCCCAGGAATCAAAGAAAGGCTGGGGCAGCCTTACCTCTTCTTGGGGCAAACCCTAGCAATGGGTTGTCAAGGGGTCCACAGTGGTCACATCAGTTTAGGGACTGCCCTGAGCCAATACCACAGCTCTACAACCAAATTCCATCTTCCCATCTTGTATCATATAAACTCAGTCACTGAAGCAGTCCTAGATTAAGTAAGATTACACACATTCATGGGATTTACTGTTAATTCTCTCTGACAAGCATATCCTCCACTCCCAACTCCTAACTCAATCAGGGGCATCAGCGGCCTGCCTTTCCCTCCCACAGCCCCAGTTCCCCCACAGGTCCGGAATCTGGCACTGCCACAGCTGCCGGCTTACTGCCTCTGAGCACCTGGGTCCCACTGCGGTGGGACGTGTCATAGCAGCTTGTGCTTGTGTGCATGCCTAGGTATGAGTGTGGCAGCCTCCAGGGGCTCACCGAGGAGCATGCTGGGGCGTCTAAAAACGCCTCCCGTTTCTTTCCCCCTTCCCTAGAGTATTGCCACCATCAGTTCCCAGATTCTTGGGCCCCAGTGGAAACCACTTACAACTAGGGTCAGAGGCACCTAAGTCGCCAGCCCTGCCCAAACTGGGCTGCCAGCACCCTCGGGACAGCCTTGCTCCACCCACGCGATAGAATGCAGTGATAGGAGGCGGCAGTCGGGTGCTTCCGGCTTCCTAGATGGGAGCTCATTCCCGCGGCACTCAGTGGGTTGTGGGAGGGGGTGTGGAGCCAGGACTTGGCACTGACTACAAAGGGTAGGGGGCGCCCCCAGCGCTCCTGCCGCTGGCAACAGAAGCTGGAGGAGGGACTGTGACGTTTGGTGGCCTCATGCGGCTGGGAGGAAGTAGCTAATTGCCGACCTGATGACTGGGCGGCCTGAGGAGTGGGGTGATGATGCCACAGACGGGTGGCAGCAGGAACTCAGCCTAAGGAGAGGCCCTTCAGCAATAGGGTGGGTGCACCCTGCAGAGGGCCAGCCTAGGGTGGCCATTAACAAGGATGGAGGGGGGGTTGCTGAGGCTGTGACCGTGGGAAAGGGCTTTCCAGGGCCTTCCCTCGGCTTCAAGGGAAAGAGTTCAGATGCCCTGAGGCATGAGGGGCCTTTGGAGGGGTCCAGGGGCAAGGAATAAGCATATTTCCTATCTTTGCCCCCTCCCCAGCCTTTGCTCCCCTGACCCACTCATTCCCCCACCGCACCCCACGGCCTTTGCCTCCTGTTTGGCCATTTAAGCAACCCAGGTTGAGGAAGAGGACTCCGGATGCCCTTGTACTGATGCAGAGCATGCTGGAGACTAGGGGACCTTCGACAGGAGCAACTTCAAGGCTGTGGGTACTGGTGAGGCTGACGGGGGGGGGGGGGCTACTGAGGAGGTCATGAGCAGAGGGGATGCTGGCAGGAACCCCTGCACCAAGGGCCACTCCCCAAGTGTGAATCTTGGGTACCCAGATATCAGAGCTCCCTCCATTCCCTCTCTCTCCACAGCTTCTTGGGGGCACTCAGAGAGAGCAAGGATCAGATTGGAAGACTCCGGGAGTGGGGGTGCCCCCCAGAGGCAGGGTTTGTCCATCTGGAGGTCAGTCCTTTGGGCTCCCCCTGTGGGCTGGCTGAGCATGCACTAGGACAGGCAGGGGTCACCAGCCTGGAAGGAGGCCTTCAGCAAGTCATGGTGGAAGCAGATGCCAGCCCTGGGACTGTCCCTAAAATGCCTGCTAACAATCAACGCCCGACCTCAGGAAGTTCCCAGTCTGAGGTGAAGACCCATATCTGCACTCAGAGTTCCCTTCTGAAGCACCAAGCTCCACTTCCCAGTCTGAGGGGAGAGACTCCCGCCCCCATGGAATTATGGGATAGCTAACACACTGGATTCCAGGAGCATGCTTTCAGGGACAGGGGAGACATCTGGGGCTGCTTTGGGGGCCGAGGGCTATCTAGTTATGCTGGATAGAAGGCAACAAATATTTTATCGTAAGTATATCCCAGACAACATTTGGGATATGCTTAGCTTCATTCCGTATAACTAGATGTCCCGTATTATTTGTCAAATAACAACCAAGAGAAAAACAGAGACACCATTTCTTGTGTCTGGTGTGTGTGTGTGTGTGTGTGTGTGTGTGTCTGTCTGTCTGTCTGTCTGTCTGTTTGTGTCTGTCTGTCTGTGTGTGTGTCTGTCTGTCTGTGTCTGTGTGTGTGTCTGTCTGTCTGTGTTTCTGTGTGTCTGTCTGTCTCTGTCTGTCTCTGTCTGTCTGTCTGTGTTTCTGTGTGTCTGTCTGTGTGTGTGTCTGTCTGTGTCTGTGTGTCTGTCTGTCTGTCTGTGTCTGTGTGTCTGTGTGTGTGTCTGTCTGTGTCTGTGTGTGTGTCTGTCTGTCTCTTTCTCTGTGTGTGTGTGTGTGTGTGTGTGTGTGTGTGTGTGTGTGTGTGTGTGTGTGTATGTGTGTGTGTTTGGGGAGGTGGGTCGGTTCCTGGGGCTCAGCTGTAGCAGTTTAAAATTCCTTCCAGGCCAGATCCCTAATCCTCCCGCACAATGCTGGCCTTCTCCCCCGCCGCCCACGCCCTCCCCCAAGGGGCCGTGGCAGTGCCACCAGGGGCCCCTTTAAGCCCCTTTGAAGCCTCCGGAGCGCACGCCGCGGGAGGCCCGGCCGCTATGCCAGCTATGCCAGCTATGTCCCCGCTGCCGCCGGCCACCACCGCGCCCCCATTAATACGGGCTAATCTGGCTAATAAATAAACTCCCCTCCTTGCGATAGCCCCCCGCTGGCTCCTCCCCCAGCTCGCCCGAACTGATTCAGGGCTGGACCAGAACACGCAGCCCCTTTCCTTCTGCGTGGCTGCAGTGAGACTGACACCTGTCACGTCCCAGCCTGGGAGGAGCTGCGAAGCGATGCGCTTGCCCGGCTCATCTTCAATGCACCTGCCTTCAGGCAGCAGGACGCCCCGGGAACCGAGGCCGCGCGGGGGAGGGGGGAAGGGGATACCCGTCTCAGAGCTCCCCCTGCAGGTGGGACTGCTGCCCCACCACAGGGCTCTCCCCAGGGAACACCAGGCCCGGAGCCAGGCCGGGAGCACTGAGGCAGGTGACTCTTGGCCTCCCCGCCACAGGAGTCCCTTCTCAGTGGCCTCTGTGGCCCCCTGCGTCCCTGCCTCGCTTCCGAACGGTGACTCACGGCCGAGCAGGCATCGCCTCACCTCCTACATCACACCCGAGCGCGTGCAAAGGGAGAAATTACAGGATGTCAGGGCCACGGCTAATGCGTTCTAATTACCCACCGCTGCTGTCATCCGAGGCCTCAACAGCACTCTGCCAACGGGATCTGTCATTGTAATTACCCCGCCCCCCTTCCTGGACCTAGAACCCGCAGCCTGCCCTCGTGAGCCCTTCCAAGTTCCCAGCAGCAGTGGCGAAGGCTCCGCCTGCAGCCGCCTCCAGGGGCAGTCCCATGCCCTATGGGACAGTCCTCTGGCTCGTAAATCATGTTCCCCATAGAGGTGGGAGACTTGGGAAGTCTAACCCGGACCCATTTTCTCTGATGGAAGAGAGTGGTGAGCAAGAACCTGAAAACCTCGGTGAAATTAACTGTCCCTGGAAGACCATGGGCAAAACTACAGTCTCCATTTTTCTCCCAAGGCTCGGAGTCTCTCAGGGAAGACTCACTCACTGGTGGCTGTATGACAAACATGATTGGCTCCTCTGGGACAAGTAAAGACCCCCCCATAAGGAATATGATACCTGCCTCCCAGGCCTAGAGCCCCTCTGCTGATCACTCATGGCCTGTGGTGTGTGTTGTGAGCCACAGATCCACGGACACCTCCACCCTCTGAAGGCCTTGTGACCTGTGCCTCAGGCCTGGGACCTCAGTCTTACTCCATGCCACTTTCGGTAGTGTGTTTCTGTCCCTAGGATCCCCTCTCCTCTGTCATCTCTAGGTACCCCCCTTCTGGTGACAGTGGATGGCACTCCAACAACTCTTTTTTGTCTTGAGCCCAATATGTGCCTTGGGCTAGAACCACTCTCCAGGCTGGCAGCTCCCTTCCTACCATGAGGTCAGTTCCTGAGGGCAGAGCCTTGGCTCTGTCCTCACAGTGCAAGCTCAGGAAAACCCCGGAAGAGTGGTATCCTCCATCCTCGAATGGACTGGACTGTCTCCCCACCCACACCGCAGCTTCCTAAAGAGGGACTCAGCCCCCTCTTTAGACTGGGGCTCCCTGAAGACAGCCTGTGTCTGCTCAGACTGAGGCTTGATAAGGGCAGGACCATGTCTCCTCAGTGTGTGTTTTCCCAAGGACAGAATATGTCTCCCTCAAAATTGGGCCCATTGAGCGTAATGGCTTCTCCCCATAGATGGGATCTTTGCATTCCACACCTCTGGCTCCCTGTCTGGTGCCCAGACATTCCTTCCAGGACACCATTTGTCATACTTTGATGAATGAAACTTACTAAGAATAGCTCAGTCCTTGTCTCTAAAGGACAGGGGTGGGAGAGGGGGAAGGCCAGAGACAGTGAAGGGTGGGGGATAGTACCCAACCATCCCATGGCCCAACGGCGTTTCCTGGGTGCCCAGCTGGGCATTACAGGAGATGCGATGAAGCCTACAGAACCTCGTTTGGTGATTTTTTACTGGTAACAATCACCAAGGCATCTACAAGACCCTCCTACCTTTCTTCCCCACAGTTGTCACCTCAGGGCCACCTCTGGGCTTCCTCCCCTGTGGAAGAGAGACCGGAAGCAGGTTCCAGCTTGGGTTGGCAGCTATTCTCAGTGGGGACATGAGGAGCCCCGTCCAGGTGGCTTACGAATGTCTTAGGGGCCCTTGGGAGTGGGCGGGTGTGACCTTAGCCCGTGTCTGTGGCAGAGCCTTCCCGGCGCTCTGCCCCCACCTGCCACCTCCTAAGAGGGATGTTTCTGCCTGGTGTTGGCAAACACCTCAGTCTATGAGCCAGGCAGTCTGATGTGGCCCTGGCTCTGCAAAGCCATTTGCTCCTCTGGGCCTCGGTTTCCCTGACCTTAAAATTAATTTCTTTATGTTTATGGGTTTTGAAATTTAAAAAAAATGACCAAGCTCCTCTTAAATAGTAACTCATGGGCATCTCTGTTCTCTGAGCCAACAGAAAAAGAAGGGTTGGACTTCTATGACTGAAGTGGAAGTGGGGGCCAGCCCACCTGGGCCTGGCACATGCTCATGACCCCATCAGTCAGGAAGCCGAGGCTAGGATTGAATACAACCTAAGCTACACAAGGAGTTCCAGACAGCCTGGGCTACAAACTGAGGCTCTGTGTGATGATGGTGATGATGGTGGTGGTGATGGTGGTGGTGATGGTGGTGGTGATGATGGTGGTGGTGATGATGATGATGATGATGGTGGTGATGATGGTGACCGACAGATAAAATGGCTACTGGTTAAAAGTGCTTACTACTCTTCCAGAGGCTCCAAGTTCTGTTCCCAGCACCCACCTCAGGAAGCTCACAACTGCCAGTTACTTCAGTTCTAGGGGATTTGAAGCTACATTCTACACATAAAGTCTGTCTCCCACACAATTTTTTAAACTAGTATCTTTTAGAAGAATGACCACAAAAAGCATCGTGAGCCCAACATTTGGTTCGTGATGCACCTGGACAC
The DNA here is from genome assembly GCF_017639785.1 of Mesocricetus auratus. Taxonomy (NCBI): domain Eukaryota; kingdom Metazoa; phylum Chordata; class Mammalia; order Rodentia; family Cricetidae; genus Mesocricetus; species Mesocricetus auratus. Next base: position 8,264,898 of record NW_024429202.1, read on the forward strand.
TCATGGCCATGCCCAGATCAGCACCGAGGCACTTGAGAGCCTGCTGTGCAAACCTCTAAGCCGGAAATCCTTTTGTGCTCAAGCGATCCGGAGCCCTTGCAAGGCTGGGAGCCCAGGACAGGGTGCTGACAGATCTAAGGAGTGGGCAGTGATTGTGCAGTGCCCAGGCTGGGGAGACTGACCCGGTGGGGAGAATTCTTTCAACACTGGTCCAAAGCTGCAGCCCTGTGCACACACTTCCCACTCACCAAAGCCACTGAAGCTTGTCCTGGCGTTGGGAGTTAGGGTGGATAAGGGCTGGGGAAAACTGAGCCCACCTCCTCAGTGAGAAGGATATGGCCTGTCTCTAGGATCCTCTTGCATGCCCAGAACAAGGCATGTGGGATAGGTGGAGAGGACAGGCAAGGACTGAAGGCTGCAGGCACCGGAAGCTCGCATGAGAATGTGACACCTACAGAGATTTTAGGTTGAGAAGGGGCCCTGCAGAAACTGGTGACAGGAAAGGAAGCCTGAAGAGTGCACCCCAGAGAAGGAAAATGCCGTCCATGGGAAGCCAGCCTGGGCCTGGAGTCCTAGCTAGGGCATCAGGGTAGGTTTCCAGCCCTACATCAGTGGCACTTAACAACTGTGATGCCAGTGCTGAGTAAGACCTGTGTTCAACTCTGGCCCCCTGGTGTCACCAGGCAAAGGATTTACAGCCCTCCCCTAGATTCTGAGCAACTTGCACCTGTGGGGCATCTGGAGGGCTCTGGAGGGGCCACTGTTCCCTGAGACCCCTCAGGAGACATGGCAGGGGAGTTACATGTGACTCCAGTCCTTGACCCACTAGGATATAGGATGGTGGTGGAGGAGATACTTCACCCTCCCCCATCTTATATTCTCTCTCTGTCTCTCTCTCTGTCTCTCTCTCTGTCTCTGTCTCTGTCTCTGTCTCTCTCTCTCTCTCTCTCTCTCTCTCTAGCGCGCGCACACACACACACACACACACACATACCCACCTTCAAGCACTGAAACCATCATAATCAAGGTCTTAGCTGAGGTCTCTGCCCCATCATGGGACTCACATTTCAGGGCAGGAAAGACAGATTATCACTAAGTGAAAAACATGATGTCGTTCAGATCACAGGAAAGCGGGAGGTGTGGATGCAGAGGCAAGGGGAGGGGTTGCTGCTTTACATGGGGGTCAAAACACTACCCCAGGTAGGAGATGACCTGCGAGTGGAAACCACACAGCAAGAAGATACTCATGCTTTAGAGTCAGAAGGACTTCAAAACTATACAGTGTTTTTAAACAGAAAAGAGCGTGTGCCCATAAAAGCTAAAGGGCAGGGGAGGCAGAAGCCATTTCCGGAACGTCTGTCCTCTGTCCAGCCCCGACCTGGGATTCACCGGATCCTCGTGGCTTCCTGGCTGCCAGACAGTGCCTTACTTCCATTTGACAGATAAGAAAGGTGACACCCACAGACTTGTTGAAGGCTGGCCTCTGAAAGTACAAATGGGGAAGGGTCACAGTTTAAGACAGATGGAGTTGCCTGGCTGGGTCCAGCCGGAGACTGGCAGACAGAAGGAAGGACTGGGAAATGGTTCTGCCCCACAGTCCAGCCAGGTCCCTGATGGAGTGGGGGTGGTGAACTCCAGTACTGCAAGTAGGCAGACAGCAGCGGGGACCAACTGGCGTGTCTCTGGGTCAGAGCAGGTGGACGGGGTCTTGATCAGGGACTCTGGTAACTAACTGGTCACCCTTGAGTGACTGCGTTACTAAGACAAAAAGGTAAGTACCAGCCAACAGAGAAACCTAGACAGATAACTCACATAGGCTTTCATGCACACACATGGGAACTCCACACAGAAACACAAACACACATGGAGCCTACTCCTGTCTCTATCAATGAGGGGCTTGGAGGACAAGGTCAGAGGCCATAAAACTGTGCCCTAGCACAGTGCAGGTGCCTCTTTCTGGAGTCCTAGAGTAAATGTCACCAATCCTCCTCCCAGGTTTCCATTTCCCCCTGGGACCTCACCTGCAGACATCTTATCTAGGTCACTAGGACACGCAGACAGGAAGGCCACACTTTGCTGGTCATGTTAAGAAGGAATGAAGGTTCATGCTTTGAAGTCAGCAGCAGATCCAGGCCCAGAGCAGCCTCTGAGAGGGAGGAGCATTTACAAGGTCAGAACAAGGACTCAAAGTCAAGGTCAGCACCCTGCAGTCTGCAGGAGGCTATAGCAGACTGGTATATGTAAATATTCCCAGAGGGGACTTGTCCCAGGAGAACACAAACACACTGCCATGGGCCACACTAAGAGGGAAAATGTTTAGCTAGAAATCAGGTAGTCCCTTGGGCTGCAAGCTGGCCAGACCCTCGTAGATCCAGATTTAGAGGTCTCCCTCTCAATGACAATGAGAGGTCTGCCCCAGGGGTTGTTAGCCCTTACGAAAGACAACTGTTGGGTGGGTTCTGTCCACCTCCATATGTCCGCCTGCCACCATGTCCTGTTCTTGGAGAACCCGTCCCAGACGCAGCTATACTTTGATCTGTGCGGTCTCCTTCGTGTGCTGTAGCTCTGGGAGGTGAAGCTATGTGCGCCTTTGCTTCTGATTGGTTCTTGGGATAGGACGGAAGCTTAGTAAATGTCTACACAGGAGGAAAAGAATGAGGGAAGGAAGAGAGGGAGAGATCTGGGCATGCAGAACCTCTCTAGGACTGACGGGTAAAAGACGGTTAGCCTGCTTCTCCAGAGCAGGAATCCCAACAGAAGGGGAAGTTTCAAAGGTCAAATAATAGTGGCTGGAGAGACAGCTTGGTGGTTTAGAGCATTGGCTGCTCTTCCAGAGAGCCCCCGTTCAATTCCCAGCCCCCAACTGTCTGCAACTCCATCTCAAGGGCTCTGATGCCTTCTTCTGGCCTCCGTGTGCACTCGTGCGGTGCACAGGCATATCTGCAGGCAAAACATCCATAGGCACAAACTATTTTTTTTAATTAAAGGTCAAGAGACTGGAGAGATAAATCAGAGGTTAAAAGTATTTGTTCTTGCACAAGACCAGGTTCAAGTCCCAGCACCCTCAATGGTGGCTCACATCTGTCCACAGCTCCAGTTCCAGGGGATCTGACGCCTCTTCTGACCTCTGTAAGCACCAGTCATGTGATACACAGATATGCATGCTGCCAGAACACTCATACACATAAGTATTAAAATCAATCTCTAAAATATTCCTAAGAATTAAAGGTCACTTGGAAGGCAGAGGCAGGTAAATCTCTATAAATTCAAGGCCAGCCTGGGCTACAATTCAAGTTCCAGGACAGCTAAGGCTTTTACACAGAGAAATTCCCAAACAAACCAAAGAATTAAAGGTCAGGGGCCAATGGTGGTGCATGTCTTTAATCCCAATATTCGGGAGGCAGAGGCAGGAGGATCACTATGAGTTGAGGCCAGCATGATCTACAGCCTGGTCTACATGGTGAGCTCTCAATCAGAGTTACATAGAGAAACCCTGTCTCAAAACAAACAGCAATTAAAGGCCAAAAAATCAAAGTGTGGATTGGGTGACCCCAGGGGACCTTGGGCTTCTTAGGAAGATGATGTTGCTGTTTGGAGTTTTGGGTTTTTTCCTGGATTTCTTTTAATTGCACTTATTTTTTAGACAGTATCATGTAGACCAGGCTGACTTGAACTTAATATATAGCTGAAGATGACTGAACTTCTGGTCCTCCTGCTTCTAACTCCTTATTGAGGGGGTTCCAGGCAAGCTCCATTATACCCTGTTTACGTGATGCTGGGGTTTGAAGGATTTGAACCCAGAGCTTTGTGTATTCTCAATAAGACACTTTGCTGACTCTGTCCCCACCTAGGAAATGCTTACACAGACCAAGAGAGGATTTCTCAGAGGTGCAGTAGCTTGAATGGATGAATGAGTGTGTGGATGGATGGATGGATGATTATGTGAATGGATGGATGTGTGAATGAATGGATGAATGAATGAGTAATAAGTGAATGGAAAATGGCCAGTGACTACCCCAGAGACGTTCAAATGCTGAGCAGAAGGCTAGAGACGTTTGCCTGTGTCTCAGAGCTGAGTCTGTGGATTGGCTCCAGACCAGACCTCAGGTACATGATGAGCCTGGAGCCTGCGTTCGAAAGGCGTGTGGGAGACACTCAAGACACACGCACAGCAGGGAAGCACCGTGAATCACTCCGGCATCAGCAGCCGTGTCATGCTATGTGACGTGCTTGGCTGGCAGGACTTCAGCTCTGACCCCCATCCCTCCCACACTTTCCCTGACTGCCCAAGGAGCTCACATCCCAGAACCCACATTGGTGAACTTTCTCAGGAGTGACTCCTTGACACTAGTCGGTCCCGAAGTTAATGCCTCTCTCTTGGCACCATTCCCCTTGGGGTGTAGGATAAACACCTGCGCTGAGTAACTCATCCCACAGAGGTTAGAAGTGGGAGCCCATGATGTCAGCTCTGGGCACGAACCGAGTGCCCTGACTCTGAGCCCACTAGCAAAATCAGGAGTCCGAGATACTCTTGCCTAGCAGTTCTGACCCTTGCCTGTGAGCCTCCCGATTCCCCTTGCCTCAGTTTCCCATTGCAGAGTACTCAATGAGCACAGGGTGAGTGATAAGACACCTTCTTATGGGGCATAGAAACATCTAGACGAGATAGGGAAGAGCATACAGCCCCCTAGAGCCCCTGGATCTGGCACCTGGTGGGACATGTATTCTGTCCATGCTCAGGGCTTGTGTCCAGCTGTCTTGCTGTGGCCAGTGACCTGTCATTGACTCACAGCCAGCTGGGGGTGCTGCTGGGAGAAAGTGGCCCCCAGCTGAGCTCATGAACTTGCAATTAGCTCTCTATGCCCCCTCACCACGAACAGCCTCCCAGCTTCCACAAGCACACATGTCCCAGGCTGCCCTTTCCCAACCACAGCTGTGGCTCTTGCGTCTTATTTTAGCCCGGAGATGCCTCTTGAAATGTCAGCGTTACAACTGAGCCAAGAGTCACCAGGTTCAACCCGCTTGTTCGTTCAACACGGGAAGCCGGAGACTGTGATGGGTTTCGTGTCACACAGCAAAAGAGTGGCGTGTCCGGAAATCAGACGCAGGCTTCACCCACTCACCTCCAGCTAGCCTTAACTTGGGGGACACTCTGCTGCCGGCAGCTCCTCGCCACACTTCCAGTGCCTCCTGACCCTGTACCTATGGGTCCATTGCTGTTTTGTAAGTCAGCCCCTTCGGGCTTCTGGGTCAAAGTTCTGAAATGAAGCTAATTACAGTGTCTCTTTCCCTGGTTGGCTTGAGAATTTGCGTGAGTTCGAGTATCTGAATTACTGCGAATTCACAACTATTACCCTCCAGGCATTTAATCCCACACTGAGGAGGCAGAGGCAGGCAGAGCTCTGCTGAGTTCCAGTTCAGCCTGGTCTACATCCTGAGTTCTAGACCAGCTGGGGCTTCACAATGAGACTCTGTCTCCAAAACAAAACAAAAAGCCTATCAGCTAGTTGGACGAGGCGACACGCGCCGCAGCCTCAGCTTTTAGAAGGTTGAGAAGACCTTGCGCTTGAAGCCAGCCCGGGCTACATAGTGCATTGTGTCTGACTTTGCAGGAGACCCTGTCTTAAAATGGCCCCCATAAAAAGTTTGCTATCATTCTTATGTGTTTGCTGGTATCACCACACTAGGTCCTTGGTGCACAAGTTCTAGAATTCAGTTTTATCAGTTTGCCCACAGGTGAACAGATTCCCAGAGGGAGTCCACAGAACCAGACTTTTGGAAACAAGCAGTGTTTCCATGGGGACAGATGTTGGTGTCAGGAGGACCACAGGGGGCACAGACTCTGCCCTCCATTCTGGTAGTCACTTGCAATGAGGACAGCTGGGGACTCTCCAGGGCCAGACTGGGCAAGCTTGGTGAAAGAGTTCTGAACAAAAGGTGAACCTCAGTTTGTTCTTCTGGGAAATGGGACAATCACAGCCTTCGGATGGGAGCTGTGAGGAGGGGGCTGCATTAGACCAGGTGACAGGATGCCTGGCATGTTTCTCTCTTGCCTCCTCCGGCTTCCTTTATGCTTCTCCATCATCTACTGGAAGCCAGTTGTTTCGACTCACAGATGCCTCCCCCAGAGCTGGCTGCATAAAACTGACAAATCCTTCCTGTTCCAGGTCCCTCCTTTACCGGTCACCAACGCTCCTTCCCTTCGAGTCAGATAAGTTGTAGTCCCAGAACACGTACACCACTGAGGTGGTCTTGTTGCAACCCCAGAGAGATTGTTTAGCCGATGACTCGGTGAATTCATAGATGGAACCGTTCCCAGAAACTCCAGTAAACTCATGCGAAGCGCTGAACGTTGGGCAACACTCAAGATTCCAGAGCCCAGTCCACCTCAAAGGCAGGCTGCTCACTCCTTGCCACTTTGCATCTCCCTCTGACAGACGCCTTTCCTGTGCCTGGCCCCCACTGTGCAGTCTGCGGAGCTGAGGGCAGTCACCACCATTTTGTGGCCAGTAACCACTGCCTGCTGGCCAGGCGGGAGCCCTGTTATGCTCCAAGTCACATCTGTCACCTCCCCACCCTGCCGACCTCCTGGGAAGAAAACCGTCTCAGCTCGATCAACAGCCTTAGGGCTAGCGGAGCTGGGGGGGCACCTCCAGGACTCTGCTCTGAGGAACCCTCTCCTTACAAGACACTGCAGCTCTGAATTCTACCCACGGAGGAGGGCACGCTCCTCAGATGGAAAAGTCAGCAGATCCCCTCAGAGCTTACACTGCTCTGAAAGTTGAGCCTTCACTCTGTTCTCGGATGTTGGGAAGTGCTTTGGGCCACTGTCTCTAGCTTGGTTCTGGCTCTTTTACCACCATTGGTTCCCTGCTCTGGTCCCCATATGTTTCTGGACCACCAATGGCCCCTACTGTTCTATGGGAGGGTTCCAAGAGCTTCTAAACTGGAAGACCCTAATGGTTCTCCCTGCCTAGTGGATTTCTAACAGGGTTGTATGAGCTAAGCTCTGGCCTTCAAGCTTCAAGCCCCATCCTAGACTACAAGGGAGTCTGTACAATGAAGACTTAGTCTCCTTGGAGGAACACTTGATTCTAGCCCAAAGTACTTACGATGAAGTCAGAAACTGAGAGCCAGCACAGACAGGGTTAGCGCCTGGGCCAAGGCCATCCAGCGACTCACATCATTCTATCAAGGGGCACTCAAGACTTCATGTTCCAGTTCTCTTTTTTCCAAGACAGGGTTTCTCTGTGTAGCCCTGGCTGCCCTGGAACTCCCTCTGTAGACCAGGCTGGCCTCGAACTCACAGAGATGCACCTGCCTCTGCCTCCCGAGAGCTGGGATTAAAGGCGTGCGCCACCACTGCCCAGCGAGTTCTAGTTGTTAAGGATTCTTGACATCCACTCTCAGCCTCCACCAGTGGTTATGGTGGGAGAGAGCGTGTGCTGTGGGGGGGATTCAGAGACAGGTCGTTTGAGAGGAACCCTGAGGGGACTTGTGACTCCTGGAAGTGGGGAAGGGCACACGGGCCGTCCGTCATGGGTAAGCAGGCGGCTGAGAAGGGAGAGCAGGAAGGATGGAGGGAACCTGGAAGACAGGCGGGAGCTGGGTCTCAGGACTCTAACCATAAGCTGAGAGAGGGAGCCCTGCTTCAGACGTAGGAATCACTGAAGATACAGGAGCGTGGAAGGTAGAGCTCACGCTTGACGCCTGGAAGCAGCCACGGGAGAGAGGATACAGGGGAGGAAACCCCTTTTAGGCCAGTCCATAAAACCACACAGGACAGCGGGCAACAAGATCCAGGCGGTGGGACAACAGAATGGAAAGTCAAAGCCAAGCAGCATTGCACCAATGGGAGCTGTCCTTATCACTAAAACAGAGAGCTGGTGTCTTGATTGGCATTTCTCTGGGGACAAATACCAAGAATTTGAATATATTTTATGTATTACAGTTATCAATTTTAATTTTTCAATTTATTATTTTAGATATTTGTTTGTTTGCTTTGCTTATTTTTTGAGATGGGGTTTCTCTGTGTAGCCCTAGCTGTCCTGAATCTTGCTCTCTAGACCCGGCTGGCCTCAAACTCAGAGATCTGACTGCCTCTGCCCCTGAGTGCTGGGATTAAAGTCATGCACCACCATGCTCAGTTTAAAACTTTATCTTCATGATGTGTATGTACATGTATTAATTTTATGTGTGTGGGTATGTGCACATGAGTGCCTTTTCTCATGGTGGCCAGAAGAGGGCATCAGAACTCTTGGCACAGAGTTACAGGTGGTCATGAGCTGCCCAATGTGTGTGCTGGGAGCTGAAAAGCAGCTTGCACTCTTAACTGCTGAACCATCTTTCCAGCCCCTGGATATAATTTATTTAGAAACTCACCTCAAGGATTACCAGCTGAGCAGTCAACAGTCAGACGGTAAAGGAAGACAATGTAGAAACCAGCTCTGAGTAATCTGAAGGCAAGGGAGTCGGTGTCCATGTATCGACTCATATCAGCCTAGTAATGCATTTTACTTTAAAATCTATTCAGTCTGGCCTTAACTGCACTAGCTTTTTGCTTTAGTATTGTAGTGTCTCTAGGTCTCTATTAACAATATAGATTTTCAATTTGGTTCTTATACAAAATACATTTCAAGGGCCAGCAGCATGGCTCAGAGGATAAAGGCACTTACTGCCAACCTGATGACTTGAGTTCAATCTCCAGGACCCATCTGGTAGAAGGAGAGTACTGACTATGAAAGTTATTCTCCTGCCTCAGTGCTCTATGTCATACCCACACATGCACGCACACATGCGCGCACACACACGCGTGTGCTTATACAGAGAGAGAAAATCAAAAATAAATTAAGGGGGCTAGAGAGATGACTTAGTGGTTAAAAGCACTGACTGCTCTTCCAGAGAACCTCAGGTTCAGTTCCCAGCACCCACACCATCTATAATAGGATCTAATTCCTCTTCTCGCATGTAGGATACTTGTATATAAGATATAAATAAATACAATATTTAAAAATAAATTAAATAAAAAAGTTTTAAGTCTGAAGCTCTAAAACTCTTTTGCCTTTTAATGGGAATTTTTATTATTTTACATATAATACTTTTATATTTGGATTTAAACCTGGCCCCTTGCTAACTACTTTTGACATATCTTCCTTTCCTCCCTTGCTTTCTGTAGAAATTTTTTTTTTTGGTTTTTCGAGACAGGGTTTCTCTGTGGCTTTGGAGGCTGTCCTGGAACTCGCTCTGTAGACCAGGCTAGCCTCGAACTCACAGAGATCCGCCTGCCTCTGCCTCCCAAGAGCTGGGATTAAAGGCGTGCGCCACCAACGTCCGGCTCTGTAGAAATTATTTTATTTAATCAAACTATTAAATTTAAAGCCACTCTTGATTTTTCATTCATTGAGTTGTATTGTATAGACCTTGGGTTTATTTAATTTTAGTGTGTGGTAGTTTTACTTATTCACACGTTTTTTTAAATAATTAAGTTTATAAAATTTGAAAAAATTCCAATTTAGTGTCTACCTAGAGATTTCAGCATGCATTTGTAAAAACTCTGAATATTGATTGATTTTTTTTCTTTGCTTTCTTTTCCAAAATCCATGTAAGGTTTTCAAATACTTAACTCCTGTATACCATCATTACCATATATACATAATCAATATCCTTGGTATTGACTTGTGTCATTTTCATTGTTCTTAGTTTGACCTCCAGTTAGGGTCGTCCTGCTAAGAGAATCTATTAATATGGATCCTTGGTAGTTATATCCACCTTAAAATGTTTTCACTATATATATATATATATTTTTTTTTTTTTAAATCAAGACAGACTCACTATGCTCCCCAGACTAATTACACTGGAACTGTAGGGGAGGGGCACATTACCATACCCAGCTTCTCTCCAGTTCTGTTCCTCTGAGAAGATATTTATCTTGCCTCTGCTTTTGGCTAATTTTCTAGGTGCTGAATTCACTGTGCATCAATTTATTCCAGTCACTGTGGCATTTTACGTTATAGCATCAAATGTGTGGCTAGTTTTATTTCCAGGGAGGCAAGTAGAGTTGAAAGACTGAGTTGTACCCTCAAGACCAATGATATAATCACTCATGCATACATAATGAACCTCTGTAAAACATCAAAACAACCAGGTTATGGGAGCCTCCAGACTGCTAAGCATGGTTGGAGAGATGGCTCAGTGGTTAAGAAGCCGCAAGTTCAGATCCCAGCACCCACATCAGACAGCAAACAACAGCCTGTAACTCCATCTCCAGGGACCCCAACATCCCCTTTGACTTTAGGCACTTGGACTTACACACACATACTCACACAGACACACCACACAAACATACACAATTTAAATAAATAAAAACTGCTTTAAAAGTCGGCATGATGGCTCCTGCCTTTAACCTCTGCACTCTCGAGACATAGATGGGCAGATCTCTGTGTGTTCAAACCTGACTACTCAGGGAGTTACAGGCCGGCCAGCCAGAGCTGCACAGTGAGACACTGTTTGGAAAAACAGATTGCTGACTCTGTGGAGATGCCCAGAGATTGCGTGCCTAGAGAGGTCAGAGAAACTGTCCCTCTCACAGACCTTGCATTCTTTCATTTTTAATTCTTTTTTTTTTTTCTTTTCTGAGACAGGGTTTCTCTGTGTAGCCCTGACTGTCCTAGAACTCCCTCTGTAGACCAGGCTGGCCTCTCACTCACAGAGAACTGCCTGCCTCTGCCTCTCAAGTGCTGGGACTAAAGGTGTGTGACCCCACCACCGAGCTGCCCTATGCATTCCTTCATCTGGGTGTTCTTTCACACCCTCTTAAATAGCCTTTGTCAGGAATCACTGAGCAGGCAGTGTTGCTCTGAGTTCTATACATCTCTCCAGCAAGTGATGTGAACCCATAGAAAGTGACAGGAACCCATCAGCTAACAGCTGACAGGTCAGAAACACAGGTCCTTTGCTATAGGCATCCGCCCTAAGGGTGTGAGCCTTTACCTTGAGGTATCTCCCTACTTCTGGTGTGATAATTGAGTAAAATTGTGCCAAGGTCCCGCTGCAGCCTGGATTCAGGTCCTGAGATGGGACAGGGGCATCAGAGGAAGAAGTTATTCAAACACCAGATGAGTTTCACACAAGCTGCCAGCCCAAATCACTCAAGCTGTCTTTATTTATACTTCAAAACAAGCCACGTTTATCCCACCTTCCTGCAGTAACTTCCAGAAAAAAAGAAAATAGGTTTTTCCCCTAACTCTTACATCAAAACAACTTTTAAAACAAAAACAATGCTCAGCATTTTGTTAGCTTGGCTAAATATGGAGCCGGCACATCCTGTCTTGTCAAGCTAGAAGGTGATACACGTAGACACACATCCTCAAGAGCAGCAATATCACTCAAAACTTAGCAAAGCCCGTTGCAGAAACGGGTCATCTGCCATAAACAGGCTGCATAGTTAGCTTGTATTTCTCTGGCTGTTCCCTTGCCCCACAAAAGGGTCCTGCACACTTAAATCTCTCTATAAGAAACTTGAGCAGCATCACTCAATTCAAAGATCTAATTTACATTATTTTATGTATGCGGGTGTTTCGTTTGCATGCTTCTATGTGCTATGCATGCGTGCCTGGTAGCTGCGGGGGGGGGGGGGCCAGAAGAGGCCATCAGATCCCCTGAAGCTGGGGCTGGAGATGGTTTTGAGCAACCCCACCGTGTGGGTACTTGAAGTTGACCCTGGGTTCTCTGCAGGAGCAACAGGGGCTCTTGACCACTGAGCCGTCTCTCCAGCCCTCTCTGACTACGTCTAAGGTCTCCTTGTCTCTGGTTTTTCACTTCTCGCTGTACTCACGAGACGTCCTTGACAGTCTGGATGGGTATTCCTTCTCGCCCATCTTGCTGTAGGTTCTTACTGCGCACGTAGATTGTCTCTCTCATGGATGTCAGAGAGACCCCTCACGTATGACCTTAACCTGCTCTCAAACGGATCACTGTCTCCTCCATGCTCAGACACTCTTCTACATATATTCCCCATCTTTTTTTATATCTCCGTGCCTCGTTCTGATAATTTTTTCTCATCTAGCTTCTGATTCATTACCTCTTTCTTCAGTCATGTCTGTTATGTTCTTAAATCTATCCTTTGAATTGTTTTCAGCTTTTATTCTCAGCTCTAAAATTTCCACTTTTAAAAAAAGTAATTTTCAATTCTCTACCAAAATTCTCATCCTGTCTTTTATTTCTATCTTTCCGAAATAGTGGTGTGGGGTGTTGTTGTTGTTTTGTCTTTTGTTAAATGTGTATCTGAAACCTCTAATGCCCAGAGACCCTGAAGTACATCTTTCTTCTGTGTTTGCCTCTGTGCCAGATCCCATCATGTGGTTTGATTTTTATGCTGGGGTTTTTGTTTTGTGTATGTTAGTATTTTGTTTCTTTGTGGTTTGTTTGTTGTTACTGTTGACATTGCAACTACAATTTCTTTGTTAGAATCATTTCACGCAGGGAGATGAATTTGAGCCAAGAACAATAATAAATGTCTAAACACGCCGTGATGAAAATCGTTATTTTCTATGTTACAATGTCTTAGTGGATAAGGAGCAGGAGAGAGGACTCGGTGGTTAGGGGCACTGGCTGCTGCTGCAGAGGCCCAGGTTTGGTTCCCAGCACCCACATGGTGACCCACAAGTCTGTTCAATGGATTCGGTGGCCTTGTCTGACCTCTTTGGGCACCAGGCACAAATATGGACCGCATACATGCATGGAGGCAAAGTGTTCATATAAATAAAAGCTTAAAACTTTGTGAAGAATTTAGTAGTTTTGTTGGGCTTAGTGAAACACACGTGAAGCAAGGACAGAGGAAGGTCATGGACTCAAGCTCGCCCTGGACCACACAGTAAGCTGCAGGCAAGCCTAGACTACACTGAGATTTTTATCTTGTAATTAAAAAAAGAAAGAAATGTGTTGTCTTTGGTACATTTAAATGAATGCATTGTAATTCTTTTAATGAATAACTTTTACAAAGAAATGTGTTAAGTATTTACTAATAAGGTGATATGATATATGGAATATGTTAAATTATCTAGTTGGGAAGAAAGAAGACTAGCTGGAAGACAGGTGAAACAAGACTGACAGAAAGCTGATAATTATTGGAGTCAAGTTGAGAGTGTTTGGGATGCATAATGCTTTGCATAATTAAAAAGGCCTGTGAGAAGGCTTGTTTTTATTATCGCCAATTATGTGTGTGTCCAGAGCAAGGGCTCATTGAGTTCAGAAGAGATCTTTTACCAGAAAGAATTTACAAGAACCCAAGGGCATCGGCAGAATGTGTCACCTTAATCCAGCCATGGGGGGGGGCATTGGACCCCCTGGATCTGGAGGTACAAGCGGCCATGATGAGCCACCCACAGCGTGGGTGCTGGGAACTGAGCCCGGCCAGGTCCCCTGGAGCAGCCAGTGCTCTTCGTTCCTGAGCCGTCTCCTGCTGCCACCGTGGTGTTTTCTTTCTAAAAAGCTGTTTCAGGGCTGAGAATGTAGCTCAGCAGCTCAGCGTTTACCTAGTGTGTGCAAGGTCCTGGGACTCCCTAGCAGGGAGAAAAGAAATAAATAACTACTTCGTTTTAAAAAGATGTTGTGCTAATTTTAAAGCCTACAGCTTAAGTTGGATGTGGTGACACACACCTGTAAACCCAGTATGTACTTAGAGGGCAGAGGCAGGAGGATTACAGAAACATCAGGTTAGGCAGCCCTACCTAGTAAACCCCTTGACGCCGGGCGTTGGTAGCACACGCCTTTAATCCCAGCACTTGGGAGGCAGAGGCAGGCGAATCTCTGTGAGTTCAAGACCAGCCTGGTCTACAGAGAAAGTTCCGGGACAGTCTCCAAAGCCACGGAGAAACCCTGTCTCGAAAAACCAAAAAGAAGAAAAAGAAAGATCCTTGTCCTACCCACTATCACCCCAAAACACTAAGTTTATACAACGCAGACTAATGTGCTATGGGCCATCATAGCAGTTCATTTTTCAGAGTTAAAAAAAAAACACGATTTATATAACTTATTGGCTTTAATACCAGACAGGATCTATCAAGATAATAATTTTAAATGAGCATAGCTAAAGATGAGCATAGCTAAAGATGTTTTTAAAATAAAATTAGATTCTGTTCATTTGCAAGAGAACCGTGACCCAGGAGGTTTGGCAGAGCTAGTGGTGGGAAGGGAAAAAGGACTCATCCGTGGGGGCTCCGGGCAGGAAAGAGGGCAAGCGTATGGGGGGGGGGGCACGACCACCTTCACGTAAGGCGCTGGATGGAGTCTCGAAGGAATGAGTCAGCTGCTGTGTGGGCTCAGATTGGAACCAGGGGTCAAGGTAAACAGCAGTGAAGAGGGAGAGGAGGGGTCTTTCGAGCAGCCCTGGAACTTCAGAGGCAGAGGGCTTGAGATGGGTGTCACAGGGCAGAGGGTCAGCCCTTGGCTGGCACCAGTGAGATGCTCAGCCGGTCAATGTGCCTGCTACAGTGACCCGAGTTTGACCCCAGGACCCGCATGTTCAAAGAGACAACCAGCCCAGCGGGCTGTCCTCTGACCTACACACACACACACACACACACACACACACACACACACACACACACACACACAGCGCCCACCTGTATACACAAACAAACAACTTTACAATAAATCCAGGTAAAGTGTTAATAACTGTGGTGGCCCCGGAGCCAGTTTCTTTCTAAGGAGACCAGAGCAAGGCAGATGGGGCCCTGAGAAACCTTTGTGCTGCACCGGGAACTCGGAGGTGCTGAGAGGAGGGAAGCAGGCCGTCCACCAGGAAGCAGCAGCTGCCCGCCAGGAAGGTGTGGGACTTGAAGGAAATGGAAGGACTGATGATTCAGGGTAGGGTCTGCAGGAAGTCTGTGGACAGGAGGGAAGGCCCTGGAACCCACAGAGGGACGGAAGGCTCCCTAGAGAGAGAGGAAACTGAGGGAGGCAGTGCTTACCTCCGTGAGACATGGCGCGCCCAATGCCACCAACAGCTCTCGTCAAAGCCCTCCTCCCAATGGGAGAGTGAACAACAGGGGGGTGGGTCCTGCCCTCCTGACCACTCGGGACTCAATGGGTGGGGACGGCAGCCAGGCCTGGCAAGATGCAAGCCCACCTCCCAGCCTCCAGTCCCCCCCCCATGGTTTCAGGAGTTTCCATCCATGACCCTGACCACCCCTCCCCCACCACAGTTTCCGTCATTACACCCACCATGACCACCGTCACTGTGACCACCTCCGTCCCTCCGTCACTGTCCACCCCACCACAGCAATTACTCTCACCAACACAGTTCCTGTCCTTCATGGGGTCTCCTATTCTGAGAGCATACACACATCCAAATAAAGTAGCAGAGGCCAAACCGGTGCCTATGGCCTGTGAGGCTTGCCAGGAGCTGCTGGGCCTGTGTTTCTGGCTTCCTTCTGAAGGACATGGCAGAAGCTGGGTTTTCCTTTGCCTTGTCTTTCCCATGGCCAGCTACGTGGCCTTCCTTAATTCCTACCCTTGCCTCACCCCGAATCCTCCATGCACTGTCTCTGAAATGGAAAAATTAAACAGATTTTTCTGAGGGGGGAAAATCCTTAAGGAAGGGAGTGTATGCCGGAGGATTAAGGGCTGACTGGCGCCCAGTTGTCCCTGGTTCTCCTCCAGCTTCCTGTAGGGACACGTTCCCCATTCACCAGGAACCCCTTCAATCTCCATCACTTTCCTCACTAGCCTGTCCCTGATACCCCCAGCAACCCTGCCCATAAGCCCCCTCTTCCCGGGTCTGGGGAGATGGCGGCCTGGAAGTACAGTCTCTGGAAAGAATGTTTGTGCTGAGTAACTTGTTCTGAGCAGCCTTGCTAATCCCCAGGATTAGAGGAAGGGAGGCTGGGGGATACAGGAGGCAGCTTCTGGAATGACTTGGCATGTGTGGTGAGGGGAAGCAGACAGGCTGGCTGTTGGGACCCGCTAAGCCCCTCACTCTGCTGAGCAGCCTGGGCATACCATCCACCTCTCTGGGCTCCCATGTCAAGGGGGCACGTAAGACACAGGCCCCTGTCCTGCGAGCTGGGATGACTTACCCTGGTAACCCATCCCCTCCCCTCATCATCGTCAAGTGCATGCCTGACGGCGTGTGTGCGTGTGTGTGCGTGTGTGCATGTGTGCGTGTGTGTGTGTGTGCGTGTGCGTGTGTGCCCGTGCGCGTGCACGCGCGCACGTGCCTCATCTCCCTGCCACAATGTCTGCACCCAGGAGCTCCAGGCCCTGCCGCTGTCCTCCTTGGCAGGAGGGAGGCTTTGTGTCAGCTGGCTTGCTTGCTTTTGAGATGGGGCCTTTGTTGCACAGCCTCAGCTGTCCCTAAACCTACCCTCTTCTTGCCTCTGCCTCCAAAGTGCCACAGTGGCAATCCTGCACATCACACCCAGATGTGCCCCCATGTTGTGGCCATGCCTCTAGCCTGTCTTCTCGAAATCCATTTTACCTGCACTTCCCTTGCTCTATATGGAGACTGGCATTCAAGGCCCCCTCGCCTCCCCCAGGAAGCCTTCACCCAAGCTCTACCTTGGCCCTGACTGACCCACAGCTCCGACCTTCTGCTGCCTCCCTCCTGAGTCCTCCCTTGACTTCTGAGTTGGGACTAATCCATCCATCTCTGACCTCCGGCAAACTTAATAAGCCACCGACAAACCGAATCTCCAGCAGCACGGAGGGGAGGCCTCTCAATAACAAGTTATAACCCACTTACCAGGCGGATTTGCTTTGGGAAAGAAGCAGGTAATTGAATCTCTCCCTCTGGGCGCCATCTGTCTCCATGGCTGGGGCCTCACCCACCCGATGCCTACCTGTATCCGGCAGCCCAAAGCCAGTGAGTACCGGGCAATAATAAAATTACTGCGTTATTTTATTGAAGGAAGCTTGGGTTTTGGGGGGACTCGGGGAAGGTTCTCGGAAGATGAGAAGAAATGAAGACCAGGGTCAGAAGAGAATGATAGAGGAGCACTAACACCCCAAGCTTCACCTGGGATGAAGCGGGACACAGAGAACACAGACCTCCTTAGTTTTCTTTGAATTCTCAGCCACACTTTGATCCTTGCGAGTTTCTGGAGTGGTTGCTTTGTGGAAAGTTTCCCAGCGGCGGTAGAGAAGCTTGGATGTGTTAGCTCCCACACAGCAGGGTAAGGGGCTCCACCCCAGACAGGTTCCAGCCTTCGGAGGGAAACCCTACCCTAACCCTAACCTGGTTAACACTGGGGACAAGCTTCCACCTAGAATATTCTCTATAAAATGGTGGATATGGTGGCAATCTCCACTCTAATTGAGGACTAGAGAGAGCAGTTACAACCCTAAAGAGAGCCTGTGGTTTGCCCCACCCTACATTAGCCCCCCCCATTATCCTGTAGACAAGGTTTGCCCTCATGTAGACAAGGCTTGCCCTTGGGAGTCATATTTGCAAAGATCCAGGACAGGAATAGCCATACAGCTAGGCAGTGACTAAAAGTGACTTTCAGAGTGTTAACTGAGCCATGCTCCTTGCTTTGGGACCTGTTCCTCACTGTGCTCACAGGTCTTATAGAACTACCAGACAGGTGGCCCCCATCTCCAAAGCCAGCCTTCCTCCAGGGTCCCATTACAGGGTAGGGCGAGGGCCCAGATCCAAGACAGAGAGGTCGGTAGGATCTGAAGCCACAGGGTGCCCCAGACCACTGGGCGGGAAGGAAGCAGAGTGACAGACTGCATGGTAAAGAAAGTGAAGAGGGTAGACATTTGGTGGGCATATAATATTGTCTTTCTAAAAGTGAATTTCATAGCCCTGGCTGGCCTGGAACTCATCGTATAGACCACACTGGCCTCACACTCACAGAGCTCTGCCTGCCTCTGCCTCCTGAATGCTGGGATTAAAGGTGTGTGCCACCATGCCCAGATCATTTGGTTTTTATTTTTGAAATAAGGTCTCTTTGTGTAGCATAGACCCATCTTAAACTCTCAACAGTCCTCCTGCCTCAGCCTTGTGAGTAACACAATTATAGGAATGTTCCACTATCCCTAGCTCTTATCTGTCATCTCCATCCCATATCGTGACAAATGGTATGATTATCTGTATACTCCACTCCAGACACGGAAACGGGAGGCAGTGAGTGTTCCGGGCCTGGAGATGTTCAAGTAGAGATCATCTGATGACTTGGTTGGAATGCTGGGAAGATTCAGACAAAAGAGACAGCACTGCTCTCTCGCCTTAGGAAAGAGTCCCACGACCTCATTTAGGCCACTGTATGAGTTTGACTTAGCAGAGCTAGCTGTGTAATCACTCTGTAACCTGGGTTACCATCCTAAATTTCTGAGCTTTAGATCCCTCTACTACAAAGTGAGAACAAACTAGCTTGCAGTTATTTAATGATTAACACGTGCCAGAAGCTTCACTATTATTTTCATGAGTTAGTTCACTCAGTTCCAACAACAGCCCTATGTAATGTTTGTTAATTCCCTCATTTCACATATTAAAAACAAAACCAGAGCATGAGAAAGTTAATAGAAAAGCAAATGTGTTTTGCCTTCCATCATATACACTGGCCAGGGTCCCCTGAGGTTAAGTGACACTGTGTAATGTGCTTCCCAAATAGTTCACATTGGAAGCCAGGCATGGTAGCAAATACCTGTAACCCTAGCCCTTGGGAGGCAGAGGCAGGAGGATCTCTGTGAGTTCAAAGCCAGGTTGTATACATAGCAAGTTCCATGTCAGTCAGGGCTGTAGGAAAGACCTTGTCCAAAATATGAAATAAAGAAAGGAAAGGAAAGGAGGGATGGAAGGAGAGAGGGAGGGAGGAAGGGAGGAAGGAAGGGAGGGAGGGAGGGAAAGAGAAGAAATTAGTCTATGTTGGAGCCTTTTGCAATACCACAAGGGGAACAAGCAGGCTCAAGTTCATGTCTACACTCAATAAGCATATAGCCTGTAGATATTCTTTTCTGAAGATAGATGGTGATAGGCACTATGGGTGAACCAGAAATGGGACACAAAAGGTTGCTAGACACTACCAGGTTAAACAGGAGAGTCAGAGAAGTCCCCACCCAAGGACATATGACAAGACAAAGGAGCCCAACTTGCAGACATCTGGGTGAGTGGGCAGACTGAACAGCAGGTACAGGTGCTTGTCATGGGCTCTCACCAGGAGCATGAGGAACACGACGGTTCAAGGGACAGGGTAGTCAAGAGACTGAGGAATGGGGAGAAGAGGTCAAGGGAACAATGTAGGGTGGTAGTTAGGGTTTCATGACCACCATGATGGCATTGTGTGTGTGTGTGTGTGTGTGTGTGTGTGTGTGTGTGTGTGTGTGTGTGTGTTTCCCCCTGAGGGAGATGAGAGTCTAAAGTTCTGAGGAAAACATGACATGATCTGATTAATGGTTTAGCAAGATCTCTGGCTACTCGAAGAATCTGAGCAACTCGGGAATGGTTCCAAGCCACTGTCAGAACTCGGCTGAGACAGGATGTGGGTTTGAGCAGGTGGTGATGGGTGGCCCTCAAGAACTGTCAAATATGGATGTATTCTGAAGAGAGAAGCAGTTGGATTCCCTCACCGTTTTCACAGTGCCGAAGAAACAGAGAGAAAAGTCCAGGTTGGCTAGAGATGTGGCTGGCACGCAAAGCACTTGACTGAGAGGTGGAACACTGGTTCTATCCCTAGGACTGGTGGGGGTGGGGGGGAGGAAGAAGCCACTGAGATGGCACAGTCAGAAAATTGGAAGAGAAAGTAGAGAATCATGTCCTACAAGCCAAAAGGAGAAAACACAGATGACATCTCTGGAAACAGGCATGAGCGCTTTCAAAGAGTGAGCGTCTCTCACCTCAGACATTGCATTTCAAGAATGTGTTCTGAGTAAATACTTCTGACCGTGCATACAGATTCATTGCCAAGCAGAGGATTGTGGGGGGTGGTTCTTGACTGTGTGGACATAATAGCAAAACCAGGAAACAACCTAATTGTTGGCCAGCAGGTGACCACCCAAACTTGAATACTCAATGACCCTTGAAGAGATTTGTCTGTGCACCCTTGTTAAGTACAAGCAAGCAGGTTATAAACTGTGATCGTTGACAAGGCCCCACACCAGTCAGGAACATGGTGGCCACTCTAGGCGCTTCACTCGGAGAGAGATTAAATACAGGGAATTCGATATTTACAAAGCTGGGAAGGGCTGGCTCAGATTTCTTGTTAGGTTTTAGGAAGTCGGGAGTGGCTGAAACCACAAGACACCTGAGTCTCCGGGATCAAAGCACAGAAAGAGCTGAAACCCCCTA
This sequence comes from Mesocricetus auratus, assembly GCF_017639785.1. NCBI lineage: Eukaryota > Metazoa > Chordata > Mammalia > Rodentia > Cricetidae > Mesocricetus > Mesocricetus auratus. The sequence goes on from NW_024429202.1 coordinate 8,285,185, forward strand.
CAACCGAGATTTCTCTTCCAGGCACCAGGTCTGGTGGTGGTGTCTCTCTTTGGCACGCAGGAGATTCTGAGGACTGCAGCTCTCTGGCTTCTGGCCCCTGCTGGGCAGAAGAGCACAGACTATGAGCGGGAACTATCCAGAGCTGCCAACAGACAAAACTACACACGTTCAATAGTATGGCTTTACAAAGATAACATGCCAAAGACAAGGCTGATAGAGTAAACACTGTGGTGAGCCAGATAACGCCCCCTCCTCGTCCACACCCCCTAATGCCTGGAACTTGTGACTGTTATGTTACCAAGCAAAGGGGACTTCACAGATGCAAGTACGTCTACAGATCGTGAAACTAGGGGAGTCTCGGGAGTCCATAAAAGCAGGGCGCGGACCCCTGGCTTCCCCTTTGCCTTGTCTCCTATCTTCTTCTGCAGCCTTGTTCTCCTGCTGTTAGCAAGGTTTGGAAAGGGGTCCTCCAAGCCCAAGGGTCCCCAGCTATCATTTTCCCTGAGTAACTAACACCACATTGTCAGTCCAAAGGGGAAATTGCATTGTTTCTCCAAAGAGTAGTCATCTCGCTCTCTTGGCTCCATCCCCCCTTAGCACATCTGGGATGTGTTTACTAGAAGCTTCCCCCGGAGGCCTGGGCCTGGTACAGAAATTGAGGAGACTGGAAATGAGTAAGACTCATGCCAGGGCACTTAACAGAACTCACCAATGGCACCTACTTTTCCACAGGAAGCCACATCAGTAGAGACTCCGCCATGGTTTTGCAAGATAGTTCCAGGGAAAGCCCTCTTGGGTTTTGGCTGGTGGAAGCAGTTCAAAAGCCCGAGGCTTCTCACGCTACCATGTGCCCTGTTTTTGTTCCAAGTCTAAGACCAACCTTACTTGCCTGTTTCCAAGGTCCCGCCCTTGACTCCTTCAAGTGAGGCCTTCCTGACTCTTCTACCTTGAGCTGCAGCTGATAATGGGAACCTTCTCCCGTGACCCACCTCCCCGTGACCCACCTCCCCTCTGTACTCCTGGGTTCCTGTGGCCAGAAAATAGACTCAGTTCAGTTGCCCCTCCTGAGACACACCAAAAAACAGCAGGGAAGGCTCACAAAAATCCACCATGCTCCCAACATGGCGGCCATCTAGTCTCCTGTCTCTGGACCAGGTCCTCTGGCCTTTCTTGCTAGACCCAGCTAACTATGCTCTTCCCCACTCTGCTAAAGTCCCAGCAGGTTACGTGTGTGTGTGTGTGTGTGTGTGTGTGTGTGTGTGTGTGTGTGTGTGTGTGTGTGTGTGGTATTCACCCATGCATGTTCATATGCAGACTGGAGTTCAGCTTCTAATGTCTTGTTCAATTTCTCTTCACCTTATTTTTTGAGGTGGCAGGGTCTCTCACTAACCTGAAACTCAGTGTTTTGACTAGACTGACTGGCCAGTGAGCCCCTGGCCGGGATCCTCTGGTCTCCTCCGGTCTTCTAACACTGGAATTACAGATGCATGCCACGGTGCTGAGGTTTACACGTGTGCCAAAGGCCTGAACTCTGGTCCCTTTGCTTGCACAGCCAAGCACATTACCCACAGAGAGGTCTCCCCAGACCCCATTTGCATGTTCTTAATCCAAGAGAAGGGACTGTCAGCATCCTGCCAGCAACAGAAATGAGTCCCTTTCCTTCCTCTAGAAAGACTGTGAATTGAGGCCTGGGGGCGTTTGCCCCTCTGGTGCTCATGACAGAAGGCTGCTCAGGCATCTGAAGGCTCTCCTCTCTGGGCCACCTGGCCTCATCCCATCACACACGCTGCATGCGTAGGTGTCATCCTCCATCCCTGGGTGTCATTCTCACTGGAAAAACCCCAGCCTTCCCCCTCCCACCCCTCCCACACACACCCCCACCCAGCATGCCCTGGGCACAGAAGTGGTTCCCCAAGGATGATGGTGATACCAGCCCAGTTCCTAAGAAAGGGCCCTTTCCAGGGGGTTCCACAAAGAATTTGGGAAATGGTGGGAAGGTAGGAGGAGGTCGCCTGATTCAGGGGACAGAATGGCTCTGAGGAGCCTGCAGGAAGAGGCAGGTGAGAGCTACGACTTTCAGAAGCACCCCTGTGGAGATGCAGCTGCAGCAGATGGGCACAGTTTGTCCTGCCTCAGCATCAGAGCACTGTGCTCTCCGGCTCCCCCCAGTAGGGAACACTATGTTGACCAGGCTGGCCTCAAACTCACAAAGATTCCCCTGCTTCTGCTTCCCAGATGCTGGGTGGGATTAAAGTCGCGCATCGCCCCACGCCTGGCTAAGCCACCTGTTAATAGGTAGGCTAGAGAGATCCGTTCTGTTCAACCCATTTAGTGGACACATTCAGAAGCAGTCTCATTAAAGAAATGTCACTCTCATGGCTAGCCATCAATACTCAACATTGTTCTGGAATGATCGATATACATGTTATAGAAGAAAGAGCTATAACCACTGGGTAATATTGTTCTGTACTTCAGCCAGCCCTAAAGAGACAGCTCGGGGGTTAAGGGCTCTCGCTGGTCTTCCAGAGGACAGGGGTTGGATCCCCAACACCCACAGGGTGGCTCTCAACCATCCATAACTCGGTCCCAGGGGTCCAACGTCCTCTTCCTGCCATCACCAGCGCCAGTCCTGCATGTGATGCCCAGACACAGGCACAGGCAAAGCGGTCGTACACACAAAATGAAAATATTTCTCTCTCAAAAGGCATCTTGCAGCCTTTCCCCTTTTATATTGTTGTTTCTTTTAACGTTCATTAATTTTTCTAGTTACCTTTGGTAAAAACTTTCTTTTCTTTTTCAAATACTATGTTTTATTCTTTGTGAGTTTCAGACACTCGTACAGTACAGATTGATCGTACCCACCCACCGCCTTCCTCTGACTCGCCCCAGTACTTCTGCCCCTTCTCTCCTCAATTCATGGTCTCTTTTCTGTTGCTATTAGTAACCCCTTGAGTCCTGTTTGCACCGGGCATATCGGGTGTGGCCACCCACTGGGCATGAGCCTCAGGTGTCCTCAGGGGAGTGTGATGCCTCCTCTCTCAACAGTGATCAGCAGCCAATGGCTGGGTTTTACTTTGAGACAAGGTCTCACACATTGCCCAAGGTGGCCTTGAACTTATGGTCCTCCTGCCTCAGCCTGACCAGTGGCAGGGATTACAGGATTGCACTACAAAAAGGTTAATCTTCATCATAAAATTTAGCAAAGCGTTTAAAAACAAAATGTCCCAAACACAAAAGGTCACTAACAAAATGATATGGGGGGGTCCCACTTATGAAAAGAACAAAAACATCACATAAAACATGTTTTAAAATGTGCAGGCATACGTGGAAAGAGCCATAAAACCCAAATGGGGAGCACAACCACAGACCTGAATGGATGAAGGGAGACCTTGCTTGTGAATAAAGAGTGATGACGTGAACACGTCCTTGTCGCTGTAAATGAGGTGTCAGTTCAAAGGATCAGCGGCTATAGGAGCAGCAGGGATAATCAAAAATTTAACTGGGGAAAAATATATGAAAGAATAGACAGAAAATTCCTGAAGGAAACAAAATACCCTAGCCAAGAAAGAGTTCTGTAAGACAGTCTGCACAATATTACACAGCAACAGTAATTAAAATGGCCCAAGACCAGAGTCTGACCAGAGATCAGCTGTGAAGAATAAAAAAAATTTAGACCCAAATAAACAAAAGAACTCAATAAATTGAGTCACTTCACCAGATATTTAGATCGTAAATAAATAAATCTGGATTCCAACAAGATCAAAGAATTAAAGAAAACACTGAGAAAATAAACCTATAAAAGTATATATGTGTCAGGGCTCAGGATCCAGCTCAGTGATTAAAAACACCGGCTGCTCTTGCAGAGGCCCTGGGTTCAGTTTCCAGCACCCACAGGCGGTTCCCAATTGCCCATGACTCCAGTTCCAGAGAATTCATCACCCTCTTCCAGCCTCCAAGGGCACTGCACACATGTAGTGCACATGCAGACAGACACACACACACACATACACATACATTTTTAAAAGAACATGTGTGTGAATAATTGTATGAACCAGGGGTATCGACTATCTTAGTCATAGAACAATACAGGAATCATAACAGAAGTGATTAATAAATGCACCCACAAGAAAATTAGAAGGGAAAACGTTACAAGTAAAAACCAAAAGATGAAATCAGAAGTCAGAGAGAGACACCTGCAAGATGTGTGGCAATGTACTGGTTTTCATGAGTTAAAAACATTGGTGTGAGTGTGTGTGTGTGTGTGTGTGTGTGTGTGTGTGTGTGTGTGTGTACAGGTTATGAGGACATGGATGCATGTACGCGTGTGAGTGTACATGCATGCACGTGAAAGCTAACAGTCAGTCTTGGATGTTGTTCCCTTGGGTGTTGTTTTTGGAGACAGCATCCTTATTGGGCTGTGTGGTTCGCTGCTGATACAGTTAGGCTGGTTAGACAAGTCACAGGGTCTGCCATCTCCACCTCTCCAGTGCTAGGATTATAAAAGCTTCTTATGTGGTTTCTAGGAACCAAATGCAAGTCCTTCTGCTTGCATGATAAGCAGTTTACTCACAGAGCTATCTCCCCAGCCCCTGGCTTGCTTTGTTTTAGACACGGTCTCACTATGTAGCCCAGGCTGGCCTTAAACTAGCAATCCTCTTGCCTCAGCCTCCTGAATGCTAGGAATCCAGATGTATACCATGATCATCCCTGGCAAAAAAATAAATGAAGATACTTTCCAAGCAACAAGGAAAAAGGCTAGAGGCCTCTCTATCTATCTATCTCTATCTCTATCTCTCCCTCTCCATCACTTGTACACACACACTCACACATACGTGCATGCACACGTACACACACACACACAAACTGGCTAACAAAAATACAATGTCCAGAGGCTGGAGAGATGGCTCTGCAGTTAAGGGCACTTGTTGCTCTTACAAGGACTTGGGTTCAGTTCTCTGACCACATGGTGGTTTACAACCATTCTTAACTCCAGTTCCAGGGGATCCCCCCTCTTCCTACCTCCTGCGGCACCAGGCACACTCATGGTGCACAGACATACACCCAGGCAAAACACTCACACACATAAAAGAAAATAAAGAAATGTTCAAAAAAAGATTAATACATAGTGTTCCATCTCACTAATGATTTGAAATGCAACAGAAAGGGAAGTTTAAGTTTTCACTTAGCACCCCAGCAAAGCTGAGGAAAGGTAGTGGCACCCAGTGGTATGGAGGACGTGGCCACGTGGGCAGTCTCCCATAGCGCTGCCAGAAAGAACTTTAACATTCTGAAGAGTGCTCCAGCACTGTTAATAAATGCAGCCTGCCCACACTCTTCCATTTAGTGCTATAACTTTTAGGGCTCTGTTTGTGTTTTTCTTTTCTTGTGACGCCAACTACAGAAATGTTCAAAGACATATATACAAAATGCTTATCACACATAGAAAGGATGGAAACACACACCTATAATACCAGGGTGCCAAAGGCTTCGGCAGGAGGGTCAGAAACGCAAGGTCAGCTCTGGACTAAGCAGCAAACACTGCCTCAAAGGAAAAAAAGAAGAAGAGTTGAATACAGTAATTCCAAAGTTACGATGCTAAGACAAGATGATCGAACAGGAGTTCAAGATCAGGCTGGGCTACATAGGGAATTCAAAACCAGCCCAGTGCATATGACAAGACTCTTGGCCCCCCCAAACAAAACAAAAACAAACAAATAAGCAGACCCTGTGCCTTTAATCCCAGCAGAGGTAGACAGATCTCTGTGAGTTCCAGGCCAGTCAAGGATACATAGTGAGACTCTGTCTCCAAGACAAAAAACAAAAAAGAGAGGAAAGAAAAAAAAAAAAAAGAAAGATGAAAAAGACCAGCAAGATGCCTCAGGGGATGCTTGCCACCAAGGCCAATAGCCAGAGCTTCAGTGAGACCGAGGACACCTTTTCCTGCCCCTGGTGGCACCACAGCATATATGCCCACCACCTTCATGCCCCATCTTTCCCTGTATCCACCTCCTCCACCCCACACGTGTCCTTCAGGATGTGAGGGCCGAGATGCTGTCTGGAAAGGTCTGAGGCATCCTCTGGGGTCATAGGTACGGGGCCTCCCGGATGCAGGGGGCGGCTGGGAGCCAGGAATTAAGACAGCTGGCAGCCGAGCGTGTGGGTGAGTGGGCAGTGGCTGCTGTGGTGAGGACGGAAGAGTTTGTGGGGAATATGGCTGGCAGAAATAGCTGGGATGGTGTGCACCGCAGCCTCAGAGAGGGGCTGCTCGGCCTCAGCCTGCCCCCTCCCCCAGGGTCTGTCCTGCAGACTGCTGGCCACCTGTCTCTTTGAGTCACTTCCTGTGTTTTCCTTTCCCCCAGGTGCGATCTTGACTCACAGCTCTCTTTCCTGTCACTCCCTGTCTCGGGGTCAACGACAAGGCCCACCTAAGGGTCAAGACAAATGTCACGGTCCTTGTCCCTCCTGTCCTTGAATCTGTAACCACAGCCATAAGGAATGCCAGAAACACATTGTATCTTGCCAGAGGACATCAGCCTACAGTCAATGCAACAGCCAGGTTGGAAAGAAAATACCCTCATTTCCCTAACTGTTTATAGATAAGTGTGAATTTGAGTCCATCAATTCTATAACCCACATAGGAAGTTTGAAAGATGCTGATGAGACAATTTTTGCTGATCAGCAAATATCTGACCGCATGGGACTGTCTCCAGTAATTTTCAAGACCAGAAAAAATGAAAGAGGGGACAGGGACTAGAAAAATCACTCCACAGTTAAGAGAACATATTGCTCTTGCAAAAGACCTGGGTTCAGTGCCCTCCACCCAAATGGCAACTCCCATTCATCTGTCACTCCAGTTTCAGGTGGAGCTGACACCCTCTTCTGGTCTCCAAAGGCACTGCTCACATATAGTACACATAAATACATGCAGGCAAAGACTTAGATGCATAAAACAAAAATAAATCTTTCAGTAAGAGAGAGAGAGATCCGTTTGAAGATGTTGTAAAGCAATAAAAGCGATTTATTAGGCCTTAAGGAGCCTCTACTAATGTTTCTCGAAGAGAAGTTGGTTGGCTCTAGTCTATTCCATTATAAACACAAGTAGACTCCAAAGCCAGTATGAAGGCCAGCTTACCCTGACGTCACTACTCATTAAGACACCACTGGGGGGCTGGAAAAATGGCTCAGAGGTTAAGAGCACTAACTGTTCTTCCAAAGGTCCTGAGTTCAATTCCCAGCAACCACTTGGTGGCTCACAACCATCCGTAATGAGATCTGATGCCCTCTTCTCAGACATAGATGCAGACAGATATTGTATGCATAATAAATAAATAAATCTTTAAAAAAAAAGCAGTTGACTCACACATAACCAAGTGCAAAAGATTAAAATAAAAAGACACCACTGGGGATAGTACTGTAACTTATTTTATTTATTAAGAATTTTTCTTTACTCTGTGTGTGTGTGTGTGTGTGTGTGTGTGTGTGTGTGTGTGTGTGTGTGTTGGCATATGTGTGGGCTTGCTTTCAGAGGCCAGAAAACCATGCTGGATTCCCTGGAGGTGGAGTTACAGGTGGCTGTGAGCTGCCTGGTGTGGGTGCTGGGAATTGAACTCCAGTCCTCTGGAAGAGCAGCCAGTGCTCTTAACTACTGAGTCACCTCTCCAGCCCAGGTGTAATTGAGGTGGCTGTTGTTGAGACAGGACCTTACTATATAGCCCTGGCTGGCCTGGAACTCACTGTATAGAATGACCTCAGATTCATAGGCATGACTGTGTTTTGATATCCAGGAATCTGGATAATGGAATTCTAAGTAGGTCCATTGTAAGCACATTGTCTGATGTCCAAGAGTGAATCTTCATCCAGACAACTTGAATATTTACTCCCCCCCCCACACTTTGCGGTGCCTTGTGCATGCTAATTGGGTATCCAAGTGGATAAAATTCTTTAGGTTACAAAAAAACTTCCTAAGAAAAAAAGAAAAGAGGAGAGGATGTGGCAACATCTGGTCTATTGCCCCCAACACACACAGCCGCCACACCTCAGGATTTCTTTTCTTAGGCAAGAATAACTTCCTGTATTGTCTAACCCATTTGAGTTTCTATTACTTGAAGCCAAAGGGCCCTGACGTTACTGGGCACTTGGGAAACCAAATGAGTCGTGGTCAGCATACGGGGTACATGGTCTGAGGAGAAAGGAGACATGCTTCCAAAACCTGTCACTTAGGTTTCAGTCATGACCCAGAGAACAAGCCATGGGAGGTCTGAGGGAAGCCAGAGGAATGGAGCCTGTGTGTGTGTCAGGAGACACAGAGAGGCGTCTAGGGACTGAAGGAGAGGCTCAGAGGTGTTCTGGAGATGTTATTTATTATCGCCCATGCTGCCACAAGGTACGGAGATGTCCATTCACAGAAAACTGGTTAAATCAATTACAGTATATCTACAGGGTGGTCACAGACCCCCCAAATGGGAGACATCAGCCAAGCAGGGATTAGATGGTGACACACTGTGGGCCTCCACCAAGAACTTCTCCTCCACCTTGGGGGGGTCTCTGCCAAGCTCCCCCGTAAGGTTACTCACTTCCCCCTCGACTCTAACACTGCTGCTTCCCTGGGGGGAGGGACCCCCACTTCTATGTCTCAGGGTCATAGAGGCCCAGGTTAGCAGTCAGGCTGGACAGCCTGGGCCCCAGAGGGGAAGGTCAGCTGCTGAAGCTAAAGGAAGAGAAAAGAAAGACAAGCAGTCTGCAGAGCCAGACTTCCAGAGGGTGCCATGACAGCCCAGCCAGGAGCCCCCAGGACAGAGGAAGGGACAGAGCGGGAGCAGGCACAGCAGAAGAAGGAGGCTGAAGTGCACACAGCATGGGGAAGGACAGACAGACAGGCTGCAAGGCTGTGGTTCCCAACCCAGGGTCAGCACGGCCATGCACCCAGAAACCTGAAGTCAGCATCTTATAAAATGAATACATGTTCCCACCTGTGCTTGTCGGGTTGGAAGCAGATTGGTCCAGCTCCAGTGGTCAGGCCCTGTGTCTGCCAGGAACACAGTATGCTGCACACAGCAGGTGACCAGCAAGGAGAACATAGTGACTGATGGAAAAGAGGAGCAATGGAGAGGTTGGGGGAAGAGGGAGAGGAAAGAGCTGGCGGAAAGACTGGTCTCCAGGGAGCAAAAGCTGAAGACTGAACGTGAGCTCTTCCCAAACTCCAAAGCCAGAGAAGGTCCTAATGGAAATCCCAGAGTATCTTTCTTTTTTGTTTCCTTTTTTCTCTGTGGCTTTGGAGGCTGTCCTGGAACTAGCTCTTGTAGACCAGGCTGGTCTCGAACTCACAGAGATCCGCCTGCCTCTGCCTCCAGAGTGCTGGGGTTAAAGGTGTGCGCCTCCACTGCCCGACAACCCCAGTGTATTTTATTGTAGGGGTCCAAGGCCAGGCACAAGGGAGCAGGTAGGGGCCTAACAGAGCAGGGCATGAGTAAGCGTCTCAAAGCCAAGCCTCCCGGGGAACCTGGGGGCAGCTTGGAGGAGGAGAGGCACAGTGGGCAGAGTTAAGTCGAGCTTGGAGACAAGTATTCTTTCTCATGGGGAAAACGCAGACCCTCCCCGGTTGGTGCTGGACCACGTGTGCAAGTGTCAGGAAATCCCCAGGGTCTTTTCCTCCAACCTGCCTCTAGCCCAAGTCCCCTATTCCAACATACCTGATCCCTTGGGAGACCTATTTATTGCCCTCAGCCTGAAGCCATGTGGCACTTAAGAGTTCTGCTGCTGGCCTCTGAGAGTCTCGGTTTTCTCATGTCAACCAAGGTTGATTAACTGTCACCTAAAGGACTGCCCGTGAGTAACAGACTAGTCCACAGGAAGTACAGGGAGATGGTGGCCAGTGGTCAATGCCCATGCCTTTTCTGGGCCCCAGGCTGCTTCCTGAATAACACTCAGCCTCTAAACTTAGACCTCAGTCACACTGTGTGTCTGCTGTGAGACCAGTGACCTCATAAGATCGAGGTAGAAATGAGTGACTCAGCGGGGAACGATCAAGGAAGGCATCCCAGAGGAGGAGTTGCAGGGATGAAGGGCCGAGAAGACAGAAGAAGTTTCCCGTCCAGGAGTCCTGGCATCTTCAAAGACCCACTGGAACGGAGCTGGGGTGGGGACTTCTGGCACAGTAGCTTGAGCTCGGGCCAGCTCCCAGCGCCAGAAAGTTTAGGAACCTGGCCCTGACCCTGCCCCCTGCCTGGAACCAGCAAGGAGACAAGGGAAGAGCATACATGAACACACACACACACTCACACACACACATACTCACTCACTCACTCACTCACGCACCCTGTGTGCCAGGTGAGCCTGGGTCTCAGTGACAAAGCTGCCATCTGCCACCGGAAACTGGCAGGGCTGACAGAGACAGGGGCAGAGACCTGGGGAGGAAAACAATGCACTCTGTGTTCACTAGCCACAGTGGGACCAGCTCTTGTTGTTTTCCTAGAATAAGTGAGGACGTGGGAGCAGAGTGGTCTGCCCAGAAAGCCTGATGACCCTGTGTGCCCTGCAGGAGTCCCCGTTCCTGTCCTCACCTTGTTCCTTCCGCAACCCCTCTACAGTCACCCCTCCTCAGCTCCTCAGGACCTCCTGTAACCACACACACACTCACCTACTGCATTCACACAAATGCCCTTACCTGAGCTGCCTGCATACACAAATGACCACACTTGTTCCTGCCATATACACACATGACTACCCCATACCCGCTCCATGCACACACGCACACACGCACACACACACACACTCATCTATACCTGCTCCACACACACACACACACGCACACTCATCTATACCTGCTCCACACACACACACTCATCTATACCTGCTCCACACACACACACACACACACTCATCTATACCTGCTCCACACACACACACTCATCTATACCTGCTCCACACACACACACACACACACATGCACACACACACACTCATCTATACCTGCTCCACACACACTCATCTATACCTGCTCCACACACACACACACTCATCTATACCTGCTCCACACACACACACACACACTCATCTATACCTGCTACACACACATACCCTCTTCTATACCTGCTACACACACACACACACTCATCTATACCTGCTCCACACACACACACACACACACTCATCTATACCTGCTACACACACACACACACTCATCTATACCTGATCCACACACACACATCTCACCTATTCCTGCCCTCCCCTGTGCCTACTACACACACACACCCTCTCTTTTGTCTGTTTGAGACACACAAACACTTCGCTTGATTCTATTGCATACACACATCTTCACCTGTGCAGATGCATATACTCATGACCACACCTGAGACTGCTGCATATATCATACACACATGCCCTCACATGCACCTTCTGCGTGTACACACACCCTCGTTTGGGACACACACACACACACACACACACACACACACTTTCACAGAGGCAGGTGTCAGCCTGGGCCCAGTAGTTGATGGAGAGGCAGCTTTCCATGAATCAGACAGTTCAAAAGTCACTATGTGAGGGCAGAAAAAAAAAAGACACACAAAAAATATATATTAAATATATATTACAATGGGCCTTTGAGATGGTTCTGAAAGTAAAAACACTTGCTGGCCAAGTCTGATGACCTGGGTTTAATGCCTCAAACCCACCATGGAGACCAACTTCAAAAAATTTGTCTCTTTTACCCACAGGAGTACCATGGCAAACACATGCCTCCCCCTCCCCCTCCTCCCTCTCCTCCTCCTCCCTCTCTTCCTCCTCCGTCTCTTCCTCCTCCCTCTCCTCTTTTTCCTCCTCCTCCTCCTGTCTTTCCCTCTCTCTCTCTGCTCCATACACACAGGATAATAATAAATAAACATTTTTTTTCTTGCAGGGAGAAGAGACTGGGAGAGTCAGGAACAGAGAAACGGGAAAACAAGAGAAAGGAGACAGAACCACAGAGGCGGTGAGAGGAAGCTATCTCAGAGCCACCGCAGCTGTGGCAGCCTGGGGCTCTGGAGGCTGACAGGGACATTTCCTCCCACCAGTCTCACAGACCCCAGAAGCATCATTCACCCTTGCTGTGCCTGCTGCTGGGAATCCCTAAGGCCTTCCGGTCACAATCTTCTCCCCCACCTCCAACCCCTCATTACCCACCACTTTGAGAGACAGGAAGGGCCTTTTGAGCTCCTAAACCCAGGCTTCAAGGCCTTGGGGCCACAAGCAAGGCTTCCAGGCCATGCTTGGCACAGCCATATAGATGTCTCCCGTACTGGTACTAAGCCCACCCAACCTGTCTGGGATGTAGTCAGGGATGTTCACTCACAGGAGCCTTCAGAAAGACACCTTGTCTTATAATCTCCCATTTTCTTGGTCTTTCACACGGCCCAGGACTCTGGCTTCCCCTGCATTTGAGGAACTTAACAACCATAAAGCTTTCTCCTGCTTCCTTCAGAGACACCTAGGGAGGTCCACTAAGGCCAGCCAGGATGTTTTTCCTGTATCTGCCAGTAATCAGTACCACCAGCAGGTTGGAGACAGCAGCATTAACAGGGATCCTGGTTGTGTGTCCCCCCAATCTTGTCTGGTTGGCAGGCTGTCGGTGTGTGTGAGGGAGGGGGGTGTGTGTGTACATGGGTGGGTATGATCACACAGAGGCAAGGTGACCTCTATCAATCTCCACCTTCTTCTCTCAAGATGGCTTCTCAGTAAACCTTGAGCTCATGCTCTTCTACTAGGCTGGGCAGCCAGCAAGTCCCAGAAACCCCCTATCTCCCCAGCATTCTCTCCCCCTGCCCTCAACCCCCAAGGCTGGATATGAATCCAGGCTCCAGGCTCCAGCACGCTCGCCCACAGCCCCATCTCGTTCTTAAAGAAGCCGCCACGCCACCATTCCTTTGGCAAAGCAGGACTGCTCTGAGCGCCTGCCAGGCCTGCTGTGGAGACAGCTGCTGCCTGGGTTCAGTCGGGTCCTGTGCCCTCTGACCCCAGAGAAGAAAAAGGCTTCCTGCACAGAGCCCCTGCCAGGCTACCTACAGCTCCACACTCTGCCTTCTTGTCACCAGCACTGCCAAGGGATATCAGAAGACCTTGTTCAGGAATGAAATGAAGCCATAGTCCTAGAAGAAAGGAAGGAGTCAGGGAGAGACCAAAGGAGACCATGAAGGGCAGAGAGAACCAATGGACACAAAGAGAAGGAGCCCCTGTGGTCCATCCCCACAAAGGACATGCAAGAATTTGGCAGGAGACTGGGCTTAGATGACAGAGACAGCTTGGTGACAGGTAGAGCCCTGGGACTGGTTCCCACAAGGAGCATGATGGGTGAGGCAGGACCGCCAGGCTTCCCACCACTCTTGGCCCCAGGTGAGTCAGGTTCCACAGAATTGTCTGTGTGTGTCTCCCTCTGCCCCTTGACATTCAGCCATGCCTTGGGTGTCCTCCCCATGAGCTACAGAGCCTCGCTGTGAATCACTGCCGTGAAACCATCTTCCTGCTGACCCAGGGCCAGCCTCCAGCAGCATGTAGCTTCCTGGCTTTGCCATGGCCCTTCCCCTGCCGGGAACCCTCTTCCCAGACCCAGCTGCCCCTGTCTGAGGTGGACCGCTCTTCCCAGCCGGCACCTCTCATGAGAATTCGAATGAAGGGAGAACGCACGCACGCACGCACGCACGCACGAATGCAGAAGAAGGCGTGATGTGGGCGTGCCTCCTGCCCAGCACTCCGTGAGCCCTGAGTAAGAAAGCAAAACTGAGCCTAGGGAATGCAGACAGCACTCACTCAACCCATCAATGCAGCAAATATGTGTACCACTCAAGGTTCTCTGAACTAACTGAGTGGGTTTGTATCAGGAAGGGGGTCTCTTAGATGGGATTCCAGGCTGGGAGTCCAACAAAGGCTGTCTGCATGCTGGAGAGCCCAAGAACATGGTGGCTACTCCGTCCACAGGGCCAGCTCCCGGCTGTGGTAGTCTGCAAGGTTACATCATCCCAGCTGTCTTGGATGTTGGATCACCTGGGCCACTGCTTCAAGGGGTCTTATTTGATCAATCCACATTAGTCTGAAAGGAATCCACAGCTTTTCAACTTCTGTGGAAACAAAAACAGAAAGAAACTTAAATTTTAAAGCAAAGGCATTTTCAAAATGCATGTGTTGGATTAATCCAGCAGCATTTATAATTAAATGTCTTTTAGCAGCTTTGCTCCTTCCCCAGTAGTCAAACAATTCGAAGACAACAGAATGACATACAGCATCCAGACTCTGTGTATTTTCCATCTTTACATGGCTTCTTTTATTACTCTATTTCTTTTACTTTTTTTTTTTTTTGGTTTTTTGAGACAGGGTTTCTCTTTGTATTTTTGGCTGTCCTTTAACTTACACTGTAGACCAGGCTGACCTTGAGTTCACAGAGATCCACCTGCCTCTGCCTCCGAGTGCTGGGATTAAAGGCGTGTGCCACCACACCCATCTACTCTATTTCTTTTTTTAAGAACTGTATCCTTTTTCTTTTCTCTCCAAAGCTTAAGTATATTTTTAAACACACTGTATACTACCTAGAGGTTTTGTTTCTCTGAATTCTGTCTTTACTGTGTATCTCTATCTTTTTCTGACCACATGAGTCTTTAATCTGCTAAGTAGCACGGATCAGATTAAAGCGGTGACTGGCTGCTGGCTACACCCAGTTCAGTTTCCAAATTGGCAGTGGTATGTTTTCTGCCAGCTCTGGGAGCTGTGCTCACCTCCTTGACTCTTGTCTGTGCCGCCATCAAGCACACTGCCCATAAACCTTTTTCATCTGTATGAGTAAAAGCTAAATATGCCCTCTGTGGCTCCGTTTCTGTGCGTGTAGAGCCCTTTTTAAGCTTTTGTCAGGTTTTACGTGGAAATTCTTGTCAAACGGCTGGGTGCCATTTGTTCAGCCTGGTCTTGCAGTTATTTAGTCCCAAATAAACACACAGAGGCTTATATTAGTTATAAACTGTTTGGCCCAATGGCTCAGGCTTCTTATTGTCTAGCTCTCTCTTAATTATTGACCCATTCCTATTAAACTATGGATCGCCACAAGGCTTGGCTTACCGGTAACTGTAACCAGCGTGTTACTCCTTCAGTGGCTACATGGTGTCTCTCTGGTGACTCCTCTCTGCATTCCTCTTCCCCACATTCTTAGTCTGGTAGAGCCTCCTGTGCTTTCTGCCTGGCTAATGGCCAATCAGCATTTATTCACCAACCAGTAATAGAATGTATATTCACAGCATTCGGAAGGACATTCCCCATCAGAATGAGGGGAAGGTGAAGCTTCCTGGAAGCCAGGGAAAGTCTCTACAAGGTTACAGCCCAGTGTCTGAGGCCCATTCCTGATTACACTTTAGCCTCAGGAAGGTGTGTGAGCTTGTGTGAGTAAACCCTTTCCTCCCTCAAACAGAAGCCTGGGTCTGTGACCCAGGGGTAGAACCGCCTCTTCTTTTCTAGGGCGGCTGGGAACGAGAAGGCCCTGCAGAGAGGCCTGCCACGTGGGGTGCCCTGGGAGTGGCTACTGTAGGGGGATGGGGAGCCTCCTCAGTCATTGGTCTGAGATGAAGAGGGAAGGGCCTGTGGGTGCCTGGGGATGGGATTTGGAAGTTGAGAAAGAAAGTGGAAAGGCAGAGACCTTCTGGATGTGAGGCTGGAGCTTAGATCTGGGGATAAGCAGGTGTGAAGGTGATCTCATAACTGGGGAGGTGACAACCACTCACACAGATCGAGGTCAAGTTCAGGAGTCACACAAACAAGAACTCACTGAGTCTCAGAAAGAAAAACAAAACAGCAACAACAAACTATGGCCTCAGTCCTGTTGTCATCCCTAGTCACATGTTGGAGACCCAGAGGTCATCAGACTTGCCCCATACCGAGTGGCTGGGAAGAGACTGACCCAAATAAGACGGCTCCACCTGAGCCCAATTGCTGCTGTGACTTGAAGACCTGGCAGGGAGCAGAGAGAGTGGAGATCAAGGCCCAAGCCAGGAATGTCCTGTCTCTTAGAAAGCCTTGGCCTTTCATGGAGATGTCAGCGGCCTCTCCCAGTGAGGACCCTGGGCTAGGCAGGGAGCTAACACAGTGGCTCTCCCTTGTTGAAGTGGGGCTGGCTCAGATCCAAGGGGTGTGCCTGTAGTGACAAGGGCCTGGGCCAATGGCAGGGCCCCAGCCACCCCCACCCTGGCCTGACAGGGAGAAAGAAAACCCCTCCTGGGTATTTCTATTATCTGAGAAGAAAGTGAGGCGGGGAGAAAAGTTGGCCAGGAAAACAGACTGAGTTGCTACTTCATTGAATAACCCAATCCAGTCCTGTGGTTCCCTCCCGCTGTCCCCTCGAGGGAAATCCAGGCCAGGCCTGAGGCTGGGAACAGTGAAGACTGTCCAAAGGACCTCCCAGCCCTAGCTTCCCAGTAAAGCTTCGGAGATGTTGGAGTCCGTTCTCCTAGAACCAGCAGCAGCCGTCCACAGCTCAGCCTCTCTCTCCCTGGTCCAGCAGTGACACTGTGGGCACTCCCACAACCCGACAGGAAGGAGGTCCCCAGGGAATGTCTGCATCCTACACTCTTAATCCAGGTCATGGATCCGGGCCATGGGGGTGGGGAACGTCAGGCCACAAGAAGTCTCCTAAGAAATGTTGGCATGTGACCTCCTTCACAAGGAGGGAGCGTACACCTCTCAGAACAGCTGTGAGGGCTTTGACCCTACGTTACCCCACCACCACACACTCAGACACTCGCACGGGCTCCTATGCACCATGATACACACCCTCACACTCATTCATTCGCACAAGCTTTTGGGCACCCATTCTCACACCTACACACATAGAGACAGACTAACATGGACTCACTCCACAGTCATGCATTCATATACACAGACTCATTCATATACACAGCCATGCACACACCAAGGCCTGCTCACATGCACTTATATGCACATGGAGACACATATACATATTACACACACATTCACACATATGCATGCACACATCCACATAGTCACACAAACATGGCCACACACACACACACACACACACACACACATGCCTCCTCCAGCACACACCCAAGGTCACACATGCACACCTACCCCTCAGAGGGTTAGAAGCAATGGGAAATAGCGTAACCAGGAGAACAGCTTGCATGCTGGCTGCCAAGAAGCAGGCTGGGAGCCCAGGAACAGGGTGGCACTGTGGGCTGCCATGCAGAGGCAGGGCAATGAATGAAGAAGGTCCTGCTCCTGCCCCTTGGCCACCCTGACAAGACCAGCCTCCTTGGCTGCACTGTCTCGGACACTTTGGGCAAGGTTCCCAGGGCTGCCTGAACTCACGCCCTGCCAACCAGCCTCTTCACCTTTCCACGGCCCTCCTTCCTCGGGCGGAAGTGAAGTTCCCAAATGTCTGGTGTCCATCCCTCTACCACACAGGGCCACACACTGATCCCCAAAGCCAGGCTCCATTCACCTCCACCCCACCCACAGCAGACGGCCTGGGTGGTACAACCCACTCCCCTTGTCCCTCAGCTATGATACCGACTCCACTCACACCTGGTGGCATCTGTCCTTTTCATGTGTTGGGCTCGGTTTAGAGCAGACTATCTCCCTCCCAAAGTCCCCACAAAAGGCAATGGGAACCAGGAGCCCTTTTCGTCTTGGAGGCTAAGTGAGGGCTGGTCATGCAGCAGGGTTGTCTGGCAGCTTGCGTAGCTACCATGCACAAAGTCATGGGTTCAATCCCCAGGACTACATACACTGGGCATGGTGGTACACACCTGTGACACAGGAGATTCAAGGTCATCCCCAGCTATACAGTAAGTTGGAGGCCAGCCTGGACTACATAACACCATGTTTCAAAACAAAAAAGACAAATGAACAGCACATGAACACACATGTGTGAGATATGTACACAGACACACACACACACACACACATACACACATGAGTATCCTGTGTGGGGACAGGATATGGGTGCAAGGGGACCTAAGTCGCTCCTATTCAAGAAACTGTTTCTTTCCTGGTCCTCTGAAACCCCTCCGTTTGCTTTCTGTGGCACCCCCCCCCCCCCCGAGAGTTTGCCACCCCACATGGCAGGAAGAAGACCAGCCACCCCACCCCCTCCGGTGTGCACTAAGGGACTTGGAAGCATACCCCCTACTGGGCTCCTTAGGGTGAGTGGAAAGGCCATGCTCACAAAGCTCCTCCCTGTTCTGTACCTGAGGCAACTCAGGCTCCCTCCCAACCTGCTCTCCACCTGAGCCAGAAGGTTTTTTTCCAAAACACAAATAGGATGCCATCCCGTCCCCGCTTTCAAAGCCTTTGAAAGAGTTCCCAGAGCCTTCCGGGTGTCTGCAGAGTGCTCAGTGTGCAGGTCTGCCCTGTGAGTGCCCCACCCTGACCCATCATCCTCACTGACTAGGAGAGCCCTTCCTTCCTGGGAGGGATGCCGCCTCCCGAGCCTCCTCAATGAACCCCAAACAGTGCTTTGCTGGACCACATTTCGGTTACAACGTGATGGAGCATTTTGAATGGGTTCATGCTGCCTCCACTAGGACTCCTGAGCTCCCCGGAAGCCGAGGGGCCCTTGGCAGACAGAAACAACAGATGCTCCCTTGGACTGGACATTCACAGTCTGCCCAGGATTCTGCATTCTTCCCTCAGCTACTGGGGAACCCTAAGAGCATCTGAGAAGGAAGGCCAGTTCCTGGCACTGAGGAACCAGGGTCAGAAGATAGCGATTCTGCTTAGAACAGGCTCAGCCCGCAAGACCCACGGAGAGGCCAGGGGTCGAGTGTACAATGAGGCTCTGTGGTCTCCCCCTACACACACCATCCCACCAGCTTGTCATGACTCCGTCACCTCCCATTCGGGTCACCAGTGCTTCCCGTGCCTGTGAGCAGAGGTCAAATGCCAATCTAGTACCTGTGGGGCTGGTGGGGTACTGCCCACGGTGGACAGGAAGCGTGCGGAGCAGCCCCGGGTCCCTCATTTACACTTCCTCACCCTCCTCGTAGGGAACTTCAAGCCTCCCATGCCCTAAAATGGAGCTGAAGCCCGCAGAGGGGACTCAAGGGTGGAACTGGAGAAGTCGTTCCAAGTCTCAGGGTGGCCAGAGGTGGTGACCCGACATCTTCTCACACTGCCATTCACGCTGACCTCCCAGGAGCCCCAGGCTGCGGTGACCACATCTGAGCTAGTCACTATCCCTACCTCACGGGACCACCACACTTGCCTCTGGGGGTCGAGTCAGTGCAAACGCTCAGAGGGTTTTATAACACCATGGAAGGTTCCTGGCTCTCCCGCCGTTGATGCTGCATGGAGAGAAACTAAACTATCCGTTTCCTCTCCTGCTCAACAGCCATCCATGGCTCCCCACTACCCACAGGAGAGGGTTGCATTTCAGTGCTCATCCGTGTTCATTCACCTCGAACCCATCTTCCAACTTCACTTCCCTTGCACGTCAGCCTTCTGCTCCTTGCAGAGTTCAGCCAGCATGGTTTGTGCCTCCTTGCCTCCAGGCTTTGGCTCCTGTGGCTCCCTACTCCCAGAACACCTCCTTCCATCGCTACCTACTGAGTTTACCTCATCCTTCAAGACCACACTGTGGCACCATCTCTCCCATGAGGGTTCATTCCTCAGCAGGGTCGAAAGGAATCTTTTCCTTCCCGGGGAGAGCTCTGCTGAAAACAAACACCACAACAGTTCCTGGCACCGCGCTCATGAAAAGAAAGTTGTCATGACCACACCCGAGCTCTAAACACTTTACATTCACTGACTCATGTAATCCCCCTGCCAACCATAGTTGCAAGACTGTTAGCATCTCACTCTGGGGATGGAAGTGACAGCCGGGTCCTCTGTGAAGTGACAGCCAGGCCCACCTGGTCAACTAACTATGGAGGCCATGAGCATGTCCCCAAGGGCCACCAAGGGCCACACCCACGTGTTCACCTCTGTCAGTCCCCAGCCCAGGCCCTGGCACAAAAGAACTCAGCCAACATGACGGGCTGCAGTGCTCACAGCTGTGCCAGGAACCCCTAGTGGACAAGGCCCTGCAACCAGCTCAGAGGTCCCAGCAAATGTGGAATATGACTCCACAGACACCCTCAAACACTGGGTGGAGATGGGACCAGCCACACAGGACTGCCCAGAAAGCCCTACTAACCAGATGGGCAATTTAGTGATTACTCTGGCCATTGTCATGGCATGTAGTCTGAAGAACCAGGGCAGTGTAGACAGAAGAAACAGAAGCAGAAAACCTCGGGTGCAAGGGGTCCCCAGGCCTCAGGCTTTGGCAATGGAGGAAACTAAGGCCCATGTGTCGAAGCCCGAAGCCAGAGAACACAGCAGGGGCTGACGAAAGTATCCCTGAGCCATTTTTCTGAGCCTGGGCCTGGTCCCAGCTGTTGCCTCAGAAACAGCTTCATATTGGCCCCACACAACCTGTAACCTGGAGTTCTGAGCTCTGGGACCATGCAGCAGCGAAGAAAGGGGACCTGCAGGCAGCCTGCTCTGGTCTCTGGCAGCCAACAACAGGCCAGCTGAGGAGCACTGAGAAGCTGGGAGAAGGCCAGGCACTGACTGTGGAAAATAAATCAGGGCCGTCTAACCAGGCGGCTGAAGACGGGCCTACTGCACGTAGACACGCTTCCTTTGTGCTCCTGCTCACTGCTAAAGTGTTCATTGAAAGGCATGAGTTATATAAGTTACATGGACACCAAAGAAGGAACTGGAAAGAGCTATTGAAAATCAGCCACTTGCTGAGTGGTTTGGGGACTGAAAGGGGTCTCGGAAAAGCAGGCAGCATTGGAAGGCAGCCGTCGCCAGGAAGACACCCTGGAGGAAATGGTCTCCGAGTGCCAGCACCCTGGGTCCAGAGACACGCTTCCTAGGGTTCTCAGATCAACACTATTCCTGCGTTCTAGTTGCTGATTCTTCAAGACATCACAGGGGGGTGACATGAGGCTGGTTTCTCACTTTGAGACAGAACCTCATATCTCTGTCCCAGACACTCTCTGGGCATGGTCCTTAGACTGGGGCTCCTGGAGTGTGCCCCTCAGGCTGAGGGCAGACAGAATCTTCCTCAGTCTAGATGAGCTATATTTCCCCCAAAGACTAGGATCCCTCTCAAGACAAGCTATGTGACCCCTACTAGTTTGAAGCAGCTTTTTTCTCCCCTCAGATTAAGGTTCCCTGAGGCAGGGGCATGGTCTCTTTGTCGTCAGCCCCACCCAACGCTGATAGAGACACGAAGCTATTTGCCTCTAAGGGAAAACATCAGCCCATGCCTTGGCACAGGAAGGGTTAAGAGCAGGCTTGGGAAACACAGTGCTGAGGGCACCTTTCTTATTAGCCCGCCCTCCCTTCTTACAGGCTGCCAGGGCTCGGTTCGGCCTCTGATGGGTTCCAGCTGACAGCTGGGACTCCTCCATTCTCACCCTCGGGCAGTGGTGTCCTGTCATGACCCCACCCGGGCGGGTCCCCCCACCGTCCAAGTGAGGAGGACTGGCATCGGACACAAGGGGAAGCTGGCTGCTCTGCCTCGGGGAGGAAGCAGGACAGGGGCATACAGAAGGGACTGGGGAACTGAAGGGGCCGAGACTGCCCCTGGTCACTTGTCCCTGGTGCCTGGAGGCCCGGGGCAGGGTGACAGGACTGCCCCACCGACATAGGCTAGTTCCTTCTGCTGCTACCAGTTTGTACGTGGAGACTTCCCCATAGTCTCTCTGCCTGGACAGCAACCCTGTGGCACCCCCAAGGCCCACCTTGGCTAAGTCATTCCTAGCAACCTGTGAGAGTGTAGCAGTCAGCCTCATCCAGACACCTGCAAAAATGAACAGACTGCAGAACCAGCCAAACCGGTGCTGGACACAGGACCACCCAGCCTGGCCCGTGTAGGAGACCAACTCTGAGTCCAGAGGAATCTCTAGTTTGGTTCCTCAAACGCTGGCCCCTTCCTACCTGGCTCCCTGAGAGTCTGGCATCCTCTCGGAATGACCACCTTTGGTTCTCACCAGGTCTCCTGTCAGCATCCATAGGCCCCTTGGCACTGCGGCTGGCCCTTTACATGCCTTTACGTGTTTCTTCTCTCAGTGTATAAGTTGTATATATGTTCGTGCAAAGTATACACATGTGTGTGAAGGCGTACTGCCCCATACATCCATGTCTGGGGGTGAGAGACCAATGGTGTCTTCCCCTATGGCTACATGTTTTGAAGCAGGGTCTCTCATTGAACCCAGAACTCACTGTTTGGGCTAGACTCGCTGGTTAACAAGCCTCTGGCCATTTGCCTGTCTCTGCCACCCCCTACACCAGTGCTAGGGCTAAAGGCATGTGCCGCCATGCCTGGATTGCTTTTCCTCGCCTCTTCCTAGAGAGGGAACTAGAGAATGTCTCTGCCTAATTCCTCTCAACACTACCAACACCCATCCCAGGACTGAGGTGTTTGTAACAGTTTACAAAGATGATCACAGAACATAGATAAAACCACCAAGGTCCTAAGACACAACCTGTACTGGCCCTGCCCCCTGCAAAGTTCCGCAACCATGCCTAAACAGGACCAGGAGAGTTCTCGCCTGGGCTGTTTCCTGGTTGCCAAAGTCCCTGAGATCTGAACACAGTGTACCTTTGACAGGCTGGGGTCCCACTGACGTCCTTCTAGCACATGGCGAGGGCTGAAGAGGGCTGGGGGCTACTGTCTACACCCCCTCCACACATCCTGTTTGAGCCTGGCATCTTAGAGACGCTGAAGGAGCAGTATGTGGTGACCAACAGTACAGACTTCCCAACACCCGTCCTCCCCAGCCGTGGGCCTTCCTGCTGGGTGTGCAGAGGAAAGAACAGAAGCCGAGACAGAAAAACCGAAGCCTCTTCCTGCCACAAGTGGTGGTGAGTGTTGAGTTGCACTTTATCCTCAAGGCCACTGAAGGATCTGAACACGACTGGATAACACCCAAGAAAACTAACTGATGACCAGGTATGGTGGCGCACGCCTTTGGTCCCAGCACTTGGGAGACAGAGGCAGGAAGATGTCTGTGAATTCGGAGTCCTGATCTACATAGAGAATTCCAGGACAGTCATTGCTAGGTAGAGAGGCCTTGTCTCAAAACAAAACACAGAAACCACCCTACTTCTCATCTCCAGCCAGCAGATCTAGGGAATATGCATAGTATACATAGAGGTATGGAGGAGGGCAGAGATGAGGACAGAGACCACAGCATAGTGTGGGCCCCCAAGGACAGAGACCACAGCATAGTGTGGGCCTCCAAGGACGAGAGCAGTGAGAGAGCAGCTTCTTCTTGGTGGCACTGCAAGTGGCTCTGCAGCTGGTGACCAAAGAAGCAACAGCTCACCTGGTGGCCCAGCTCTCCTGAGTGGCTCTGTACCTGGTGGCCCAGCTCTCCTGAGTGGCTCTGTACCTAGAAGCTGTCTTCAGTCTAGGACCTCCGCATCTTTCTGCGGCCACCTCAAGTTCCGATCCCCCCACCCACCAAGCCAGCCATGTGGCTTTCTGTTCTCTGCCACACAAGGTTTCGAAACATGTTTTACCCCAGCATTTCTTCTGCTGGTGGGACCTCATACCCTTACCGTTATATCTCCTGAAAAGCTAGGCCACGGAAAACCCCATGACAAAGCCCAGGCTAGCTTAGAATTAAATCTGCTTTGTGTCAATGGCGCCCACCTGGCTCCACAGCAGGTACTGCTAACTACCTGAGACCCCTCGTGTTGTGGTGACCCCCACCGCAAAGTTATTTTCATTGCCACTTCATAACTGTAATTTTTCTACTGCCATGAATCGTAATGTAAATATTTGATATGTGGAATATCTGGCTTGTGACCACACACACACACACACACACACACCGTGAAACACTCATTTGACCCTCAAGGGGGTTGGGACGCACAGGTTGGGAACCACTGTTCTAGACAGAGAGGGTTCTATGGTCAGCGGGTGAGATCTGCCCCAGGTGCAGAAATGGACAGTAACAGCATGGGTAGTTACTACTCAAGGTTAGCATGAATGGAGGTGCTCCCCATTTAAGGCAGGCTTGGATTCACCCAGCCACAAGATCCCAAGGCAGCTGTCTACCCAACACTCACGCCACCTTGCAGATTACTGACTCCATCTGCCAGCTTCCTTATGAGTCCAAGCTCCTAGCTCTTCTGGCCTACACCAATCTACAGTCCCCCGCCCCAGCACCCAGCATCTACACTAAGTCTTGTGATCACCAGGGTCCTGACCTTGGGCGTTACCCTGAGGAAGAACGGGCTCCTATGTGCACTTGGGTTCATGTGGTGGGGACTTACTTCCTTTATTTCTTGAGCCCCTACCTTTTCCAGGAAGAACTCTCACCCCAGGCCCTCTGAAGGCCCTCCCTCCTGTGTCCGCACAACTCACTCTCCAATCAGTGCCCAGCAGTGGCTCAGTGCTAAGTCCACGGATCAGTGTAAGAAACCAGGGATTGCTTCAGGGTGACCTCACCAACAGCTGGTTTCCCTTTTCCCATCCTCACCTCGGCCCCTTCCCGTACTGGGACACCTTTGCTGACACTCACAGCAGGTTCCCAAATCTCCAGGAAGCCTACATGCAATGGGGCATCCCGTATCTGTCTGAGTCACCACCCCCAAACCCCAAACTAGCCCACTGCCACAGCTAGCTAATGAACAAGGGCGGATAATTGTGTGTTCAGGAAGATCACTGGCTCCTTGTGAGGAAAAGGAGCTACTCTCTGGCACCACAGAGGTCAGGGTGGGTGGTACATCATTTTCCAGAGAAGAAAACCACCCCTGAGCCCACCTCGTGACACCCCAGGCTGGGCTCTCCGTCACCAGCCACTCTGTCGCTGCTAAAAGGAAACAGATGATGTGGTTAATTGGGGCGTAGTGGTGTAGCGGTGGGTTCTGGACCTCATTAAGCCTAAGGGTTGACAGTGAGTGATTTACCAGGTCATAAATAGCACTGGGGAGAGGGGGAGACAGGTGTCCCAGGGTTCACCACCCAGGATGGAAGGAAGAGCAGCTAAGTACAGAGGGCTTGCGCCTTGGAGTCAGACTGGGTCGGAAGCTCCACAACTTTCTTCGATCGTTAGGCAGCAAGCCCGAGGCAGCCTGGGCGCACAGAGCCCAGTGACCACTCCTGGGGGGTCCAGATGCTCACAGTTGGAGAAAGTGCAGCTTAACCACAAGGAAGAGAGAGGTGCAGGGTGCAGACAGCAACTGCAGAAGGCAAAGGAGCCCTTGGAAGGGTGGCCAGGAGCTGCTAGAGGAAGGGAGGTCCCTTTGCAGCTTAGCTCCTCCCACCAGAACACCAAAGCTCAGTCCAGCCAGCCAGTCTCAGAAAGAACACCCACAGAGAGAGCCCAGGGGAAGGAACAGCATCTCCCCACAGGCCCCATGTCAAACTGCCTGGTCTCAAGCCCAGCCCTACCAAATACTAGCTGTGTGACCCCAAGAAGAGGCCTCAGCTTCTCTGTGCCTTGGTTCCTCCACCCATAACGTGAGGTAACTGTTGCTCCCTTTCTTTTTTGAGACAAGGCCTCCGATAACCCACACTGACGTAACCCACACTGAATTTCTAATCCTACTGACTCACTTCCCAAGTGCTGGGATTACAACCATGAACCACCATGGCTGGTTTATACAGTGCTGAGAACCGAATCCAGGGCTCCATGCATGCTGGACAAGCCTGTACCAACTGGGTCACATCCCCACCCACCAGCATTTCCCCCTGAGAACTTGATTGGTTAATGGCCTCAGTGGTGCCTGGCACATGGTGCTATACATCTGGTTTAGATTATTATTTTCAAAGCCACAGTCCCTGTGTTGGTGAAACAGGGAAATCACTACTTCCCGTCGCTGTCTGCTGACACACCTTCCATGTCCAACTTCAGAATCACCACCCTCACCCCATCAGGGTTCTCAAATCTTGATACACTTTGGAAGTGAGTGCATAAGCTGCATCCCAAGGATGGCCATTTTTATTGGTATCTGCTATGTGCCAACCAGATACTGGTCAGTGTGTGTGTGTGTGTGTGTGTGTGTGTGTGTGTGTGTGTGTGTGTGTGCATTTGAGAGGCTTTTGTACACATCCCAGGCTGACTGAAACTCACACTTCGTGCTGCCTCCTGAGTATGGGATTACAGGCCTGTGTGTGTGTGTGTGTGTGTGTGTGTGTGTGTGTGTGTGTGTGTGTAAGTGAGTAGGTGCATGTGTGTGCATTTGAGAGGCTTTTATACACATCCCAGGCTGACTGAAACTCACACTTCTCGTGCTGCCTCCTGAGTTACAGGCTGGTGGCACCATGCACGCTAACACTAGACTTTATCTGTGCTTGCCCGAGTTGGTCTTCAAGGTGAATATTGACGACTCATTGCCACTAATGAGAAGGTGAGGCATCAAGAAGTATCCAAAGTCACCTAGGGAGCAGCCAGAATTTTCCACTTCCAGAATCTGAGATCTGTCCTCAATACAGTGGGACCCCTGTCCACTGAGGTTAACATCCCCAAGGGACCTTTTCAACATACAGAGCCTAGGATCCTCCCCTGGACTCTCCCCTCTACACCATAACCTCAAGAATCTGCATCTGAGAAAGATGGGGTTTCCCAGGTCTCCAGACTTCCTCTTGCCAGGCAAACCCACCACAGACAGTCCCTGTCAGAAGGAAAACAGAAAGGAACTCTTCAAACTGCACTGGCACTGTACTTAATACTGCTCTGGGGTCCCCTTGTGTCCCTAAAACCCCTCACACTCTCTCCTGGAACCAGAGACCTCAACAGGCAGAGTCAGTCAGAGGAGAGCAGGAGAACATCTCTAGCCTGCTGGGGGTGGGGTCCCAATTCCTGGGAGTGTCAGGGCCTATAGGCCAGTGACAGTCCCCTCCGTATCCACTGGGGTTACAAATGACATGACACCCTGAGAGCTCAGAGCTCCCATCAACTGGGGGCACAAGATCAGACATAAGGGATCTAGGAGAGTCTTTAGGACTGGCCCCTTCACCCAGAGCACAAGAGAGCCCTCTGTCCACAGTGATAGCCTCCCCAAACCCCCGCAGATATGGTGGGAGAACCGCCCAAGCTCCCCAGCCTGCGGGTGCATCAGCTGCTGATCCTCGGATCAGCACACATCACATCACGCTTGGCATGGCCCTCATTGGTGGGCAGCATGCCACCCTGTCAGTGAGCCTTCTCCCTGCAGAATAGTCAGCGGCAGGGGAGGGGCTGCCGCGGAGATGAGCGCCTGGCAAGAGTGGCAGCCAGCCCAGGAGATCGCCCCTAGCGGCCCACCCTACTGAGAACCTTCTCAGTCTTAGCATGGCCAGGGCCGGGCTGATGAACAGGAAGGAGAGAAGGACACTGGAGACTGGAGACAGGTCCAGCCACAGGGACTGGAGGCTCAGTTCCCAGACTAGATCCCTAGCAAAGGGAGATCAGCTCCCCTAAGGAAACGCAAAAGATCCGTGGCTCTGATGCTGCTGCCCCTGGAGGCAGAAAGCCAGTATTGGGGACAGCTGGCTGGTAGGATGCTCTCAGCTCTGGACCATCCCAGACCCCTCCCCAGAGGGTCATATGATGGGACTAAAGGTGGGACAGAAACCCTACCCTTCCTTAACTTGCATACCCGGTCCAAGTCCCAACAGTCCCTCCTCCTGAAGGCAGGCCTCGGAGCAGAGCACAGAACTTCTTGCTACCCAAATCTGCCTGCCCTCCTTATCTTCAGCCTCCTCATTGGCCCATACAGGGACCAACGCCATCATGCTGAGCCCATTTCAGTTTCAACACTTCCAGATGATCCCTATTCATCCCTGAAGGCTTCCTGGACCACCCATAAGTCCCCATGCCTCAACTCCATCACTCTAAGATTAATTTGGGGGTGGACAGGGTCCTGATAGCATTTTGAATATTATCAAATCCGAGGTACCTCCCCTGTGCCAGGCCTAGGACAGGGCTTTGGTCATGCAGGTACAATCTATGGTCCAGGCAAGTAGGAAGCTTAGAATGGACCAAAAGATGCCATCACTTAAATGTTTAACTTTTCTTAACTCTGTGTGTGTGTGTGTGTGTGTGTCTGTGTCTGTGTATGTGTTTGTGTGTATCTGTGTCTGTGTGTGTCTGTGTGTGTCTGTGTGTCTGTCTGTGTGTGTGTCTGTGTCTGTGTGTGTGTCTTTGTGTGTGTGTGTGTCTATGTGTGTGTCTGTGTCTGTCTGTGAGTGTGTCTGTGTGTGTCTGTGTGTCTGTCTGTGTGTGTCTGTCTGTGTATGTGGGGGGGTCAGCTTCAACAGCAGGCCCAACTCCAGGTAAACCAAGTCCCTGGTGAGTCTCCCCATCCCCCTGGGGTTCACCTTCCCAGCACATTCCGGTTTGTATTTTTATTTGTGTAATTACTTGGTGTCAGTCTTCCTGAGCAGCTGGCATACTTGCTGAATGAGTAAAGGCCCCAGGGGAAGGACAGCACTCTGTCTAGTCCCCAGTACAAAATTTGCAGGTGCTCCATGCTCAGACCCAGCAGGATGGGACAGATAGAGAAGCCAACCTTGCCAGAACTACAGATCAGTCCCAGAGAAATGTCATCACAGTTAAGCAAGACGGTCTTCCTGGAGGAGGGGATGGCCTCCAGCTTCAAACAGTGCTCTCTGTTCATGGTCTGCATCTGACCAGAACTCCTGAGGGCAGAGGTTATGTCTGGGTCTCAGGACTGTCCCCAGCACACCCCACTGTATACTGCCAGCTGTGACTCACAACTCCTGAGCTCTTCCTCTTGGCCAGAGCCCGAGGAGCAGAGACCATCGCTAACCACAGTAATGTAAGCTGCAGTAACCACACTTACGCGCAGAGCTCCTCCGCACCAGGCGAGGGCAATGACCTTACATCGTGGGTCAGTCAGCAGCAGGCAAGGACGGTCCCGCCCAGAGGCGGAGGCAAAGCCCAAATGGGCTTCCTCAGAGGCCTAGCATCTAGACTCTCTCTCAACTGGTTGTACTCTCCCTACTTTCCCTACAAGCCCTGCTTCCACGACATGAGGTGAAGACAAAGGACACACACTCACACACACACGGACACTCACACACACTCATACACACGCACGCACGTGCACACACCAGGAAAACAGGGGAAGTGAGCCAAGCTGCCCCATATCTGCCCTTCCTCACCACTGGGCCTCGGACGCTCACATGGGGAAAAGTGGCGTCTGAGGATGTGGCCACAGCGGCCAGCTCCTGGCGCCAGCAGAAATCCCCACACCCGTCAGTGCCCTGTTCAGACGTGTTGCTGACCATGGCACTGAGTAAGTGCTGGGAAGACACCTGCTCCTGAGGCCACGCCCCTGCCTGCCCTCTACTTTCAGACATGCCCCTCCCAGGGCTCAGGGCATTCCAGTTCCTCCAAGCCAGTGAGGGTCCAGCGCATCTGCCCCTACAGTGAGCATCAGTGAAAGAGGACAGCAGGACCGGGCAATTCACAGCTCAGCTGTGTGTTCTGAGAAAAACTACCCAGCCTCTCTGGAGTTCAACTGGCCCAACTGTAAAAAGGCCAGTTTATTAGGCACCTGTCCATCTACCATTAGACAAAGGCAGATGCAGCTGCCCTTGCGTGGCTGCCATTCAACAGCTCTGGCAGTAAACACTGAGTGTCAGGAAACCAAGGCCTTAGGGAAGAGAGAGAACCAGGGTTTTAAAAGCAGGAAGATGGGAAGGGCACCACCAGGCTGCCGCCCATTGCAAGCTACAGGATACCAGGGGCTTTATGACAAAACTGTTTGCCGGCATCATTCTTCTCCAGTTTTTCAGTCAGGTGCCCATCCAGCTTCCCTTGCAGCTAGGTTTGGCCAGATGACTGAATTCTAATCAATGGAATACACGAAGCACGTACAGCTTCTAGGAAGTGCCTGTAAAGTGAGGGGGCATGCCCTACTTCAGGATGCTTTTGTCCTCCGTGCTGGTGGGAGCTGCAGAAGACACCTGGGCAATATGACAACTTTGGAAACGGAAAGCCAGCAGATCAATGAGAGAAAGCCTGGGACCCAGCAGCACACAGTCACTGCTCTATCCCAGCAATGCTTTCCCTCCAGGTCCAAGCACATGAGTGAAAATGCACATTGAATATAAACCAGACGTTAATTGGCACAGTCTACCCTCTGCTGAACTCCCAGATAGAACTCCCATCTGGGTCTGGGACCCTCCCCTGGAAACAGCAGAACCCTCCTCACCTGGCTGGCGTGAGGAAGTGACTCCTGTCTCGTGCATGTCACATCAATACACTGGCGGAGGGCGACGAGCCAAGTGGCCAGCCGTGAGCATGCAGAAGAGGACACTAGGACTCCCTACCTCGAACACAGTCCCCGGAGACCCAGAAGACACCACCTTCAACCCCTACTGGCGTCCTGGGGCACGGGGCAGGGGGGAGAATGCGCAGACCTGCTGGGAAGGCAGCTGCCAATGAGAAACTGCAGCCCCCCTGCCTAGCAGCTCCTCTGAAGGGCGGTGGCTGAGCCAGCACTCCTGACCCCCAGCCATGCCCCCAACTGGTCACAGGAACTGGCGGAGGCCAGGCAGGGCAGCAGAGACACGGTGGAGCAGGGCGGCAGAGACGCGGTGAACACAAGCTGGGGAGGAAAGGAGCTGAGCTCATGTCATCTGAGGAAGGAAAGCTCAGGCAACACTGAAGCCATGTTGGGCAGGTCAGTGAGATAAACATCACTCTTCCACCCAGAGTCTAATGTGACTCTGAGTGTGGCCACCACAACAGTGAGGACAGGGGACCATGTGGAAAGCAGAAGTGGTCTCCCTTAATGTCAGTGTCGTCAGGAGAATCCGGGTCCTAGGGGAGAACTCTGGCTGCCCAGGAAAGGGACACGTGCTGTAAAGAGAGATGTGACCAGTGTTGGGGGGGGGGAGGCACAGCCTCAATGGCCCAGACCTGAGGCCACCGTGGCACACACCAGCAACCAGCAGGTTTCTGGCTGTGAGGTCACACAAGGGGGCTGCCATGATGTGGAGTCTGGAAGCCACTTTGAACAAATCACCAAGCTTCCTTTTACCTTCCTGTGACACACACACACACACACACACACACACACACACACACACACACACACGGGGGGGGGGCTGCAGAACTGGCTCAGACAGCACATGGGAAGACTAACCGTGCATGCCTGTTACACATACAAGCTCACATTCACATACGTGCGTGCATGCACGCGCGCACACACGCCCACGCGTGAGGGGGGGTGAGAACTGGCTCAGACAGCACGTGGGAACACTAACTGAGCACGCCAGCTTCGAGCCTGGCATCCAGGACGCGCTCCACAAATACTCTCTAATGGGGCTGCTATTTTCTTCCTGCCTGGGCAGAGGTTTGAAGGAGAGTGCCTCTGGGTTCAGAAGTAGAGCTCCCCGGCTCAACAGTCCCGGAAGGCTCTGATTAAGATTCTGGGATCTGAACACTGGGGCTGACCTGGCTGGCCAACTTTGACCTGTGAAACCCTGGCCCGTACCTGCACACTGCACAGCATACACCCTCGTCACTGTAGAGGGGGCTTTGCCTTGCCCAGCGTGTGTCCCAGCCTCACGGCTCCAGGTGGCCGTGCCAGCGTCTCTGACCTGTTCGCTGTACCCCACCTGGAAGCAGGCAGTGGCATGAGCCTCCCCGGCTGACTGCCGCCTCACACCTCTAGTCCCCTGACAGTGTCACATGCTGTGGGAGTTGGCAGGGCTACAGGGGCCACGGTGCCAACACAAACACCATTCCTGTGGAGGGAAAAGAGTCCATGGGGGTTATTTTTAACCTGTTGATCAGAGGCACAGCCCTGGCCCTAGGAGGCCCGGGGCCAGGGGCTCTGAAGGAAGCATGCTAACTGCCAGGAACCCCCCCCCCAGGACTTCCAAGGGCCTAGGGCCACAGAGACCCCGAAGTTTATCTCACTTTGATGGAGAAGGGGAGAGTGAGGCCCAGCTTCGTAACATGTCCACTCTTGCCACTGCTGTCAACTGGGGCAGAGCCCAAACAGGATGAGCATTCCCACAGAGAGCACTCTCTCCACTTCCTGTAGACACACCTAGGGAAACTGAGACCTGAGAGAAAGACAGCTCTGCCCTCCTCACCTCTGTCTACACCTGGAATCGGACATGTCCGCAAACATCCAAAGCAACAGCCAGGTGGGGTCGTGCCTTCTTGCTCTGCCCTCCCCCCGTTTGTCCTGTGCCACTAGACCAGCCCCCAACATCCTCAAGATGTGGTCCCCAAGCCTAACTTACCATGCAAGGGATTTTCTAGGTGCCCAGGCAGCGCCCCCTAGAGGCCAATGGCAGAGCAATGGCCAGCACCAACATGGCTGGAGGCCCAGCGACGTGCGGGCCAGGACGTGCCTGCGTGGGGGGGAACAAGCCCCGGTTTCTGCCAAGGGCCTGGTGCTGACTGCTGCTGAGCCTGCCATCGCCAGAGGGGGTGGTGAGCAGACAATGGACCCCACGGCCCGGCCTCCTGGCCTTGGCCCCTTGAGCTGGGCAGACAGCCGCCTCCGCTGGCCCCTCACGTAGCCCACGTCCTGCCTGCTGAGTGGCCCTTATCACCCGGTACGTGTCAGGAACCCATATCCAGGCTGTGGGGAGGTACCCAGGGGCCCAGGAGGAGTAGGACCAGTGGGAAATAGAGTTTCCTGTCCTCCCCAAGGTCCTGGTCCCCCTTGCTGGTCTCCTAGTCTCAGGCAACCTTAGCCATCTGGCCAGGTCCCAACTCTCAAAGACTCTTCTCCTTTTGGATGGAAGGGGTTGAATGGGGAGAAGAAAGGGAGGCCCAGGTTCTCCTGTGGATACCCCCAGGCCACCAACTCACACGTGCCCGTCATTCCCCATAACAAGGCTAGGCGTCAAGTCCTCATAGGTATCCCCTGTATTACATGGAAAAACTGGGCCCCAGAGAGACTGAAAAATCTCAGCTGCACAGCTGGTAAGAGTTCCTACCCCACAGGCGGTCTGACACAGGTGCTTCCGGGCCCGTGTCTCCTCACCTGAGGAGTGGGTACTGCCACAGTAAGGAAGTCCAGCCGTGTGTGTGTGTGTGTGTGTGTGTGTGTGTGTGTGTGTGTGTGTGTGTGTGTGCGCGCGCGCGTGCGTGCGCGCGCATTCCCTGAGTATCAAGTCCCCCCCAACCCTTCCCTAGCAGAGCCCACCACATCCTGCAATCTCTGCCTGTCCCACAGAAAACTGTAGTCTAGCCTCCACGCCTAAGTCCAAACCCACAAAATGGCTGCATGTTGGCATTCAGGATCGGCTACAAGACACTGCTGTGCCTCTCCTGCTCCGGGCAGCCCCTGAGGCACACTCAGCTCATGCTCTGTCTTGTAGCCTTCCAGGGGCTTTGGGTTTCCACTGCCTTCTGCCCAGGAGAATGAAGCACCTGGAGTGGGGGCCAGACAATAGGGCCAGGCAGCCTGCTCACACGGGACAGTCCACAGTCAGATGTAAGCAAGGCCGTGTAGACCTGCAGCCCAGGCCAGTCCGCTCCCGGGAGCAGTGTGACATCACTGGCCCAAGGGAGATCACTTTCCCCCTCGACATTCCAGGCTTGTGAGGAGACGACACCACATCAGTGACACACATCCCTAGAGACTGAACTCAGCCTACAGATTAGAGTCACAGTGTGCGTGGGTGGGCAGGAGGACATGGGAGCCAGACACGGAGGTCAGGAAAGGAAGGAGTTCAGGGGATTCCCCACCATGCTGTGGGTCCTGACCGGGAGGACACAGGGGGCAAGGGAGAGAGGCTGAGGGGCAGAGTCACAAGCCATGCTAAGTCTGCTGCCTTCCCTGCAGCTGCCCCACACACTGGAGAGGGGCAAACCGGACAAGAAGCGTCCTGTGGCAGACTATCTCCAGGATTCCAGTGGAAGCAGCCTGAGAGGCAAGGCTCGGCTGGTCCTCTTAGAAGGTCCTGGGATGATGGGCAGACGCAATTGTCCTCTGGGAGTCCAGCCTGACCCAGGATAGGAAAGAGGTCTTCAGGGGACTTCTACCCTGCCAGGAAGCTATGTCTGATTCACCTTGTTGAAAACCACAGTGCTTTTGCACTTAGGGAACCCTCGGTTCAGGAGTCTATGTCTGAAAAAGTGCTGGTGCATTTGTGCATTGACACTCTCCTGGCTGCCGCTAGACCTTCTGGGCTGCTGGTGGAGACAGGTCTGCCCTCAGTGAGCCAGAGAGAAGACAGTTTCTGCTTCAGGCAGTCACAGACATATGCAGGAGTACTTGTTCCTGCCCTCGGACATGGTCTCCATCTTCAGGGAGCCCACTGTGTGGGGTGTTTGTATCAATTAGGACACAGATACACACACGTGCACAATGTGGACCTTATTCTAGCTTCTCGGGCTCACTCCACAGCCCTGCCCCCTACCTGTGTCACAGGCGGAGCCAACAGTCCTCAGGGGGTGGACAGAGGATCCACGATCGGATCCTGGGAAGGGGGTCTTTCTTAGAAGTGTTTCTGGGAGTCTGGGAGGTCGGAAGAGGGTGGGAAGAGGCCAGAAGGCCGCCACACCTTGTCTGGGGGTGGTTGGGCTCACTGTCCCGAACAGCTGGACTGCATCTAGCTTCCAGACGTTCTCGTCCTGATTCATGATTCACCCCAGCTTCACGTGTCAGACAAGAGGCAGAACATGGGCTGCATAAGCTCTCGCACATATGTAGCTCTAAGACACACGGGAGAGGGCACGAGGGCCATGAGCTCCACTCTTCCTCCACCAGGCCCGCCTGCCACCTCTGATACAGCCACGGAGGGGTGATCATGAGTCACCATGACTCAGTCTCCCTGCCTGGAAGTTCATATTCCAGCTTCAAAGTTTCTCTGCAGGTTCAGTGAGCCAGCTGGGAGTCAGAGAGCAGACGGCGGAAGACAGGAACTGTCCAAGTCCCCACCAATCCCTTTTGAGGGACAGAAACCTCCAGAAAAGAAGGAAAAGGCTGGGCAGAAAAAAAAAGTCTGAGAAGGGGGAAGTAGGGAGTACATGGCATTTCTTTGTCAACTAGGAATTCCCTGACGACAGGGGTATGACTGTGTGTCTCCCTCAGACTGGTGCTCCCTGAAGCTGTAACTCTGTCTCCTTCAGACTGGGGCTCTCTAAGGATGGCACCTCAAGTGGGAGCTTCCTTGGAATGGGGCCACGTCTTCCATCAGACTGAAGGTAATGCTGTGTTCCCTAGGCCTGGGCCTCCCAGGAAGCAGGGGAAAGTCTCCCCTCTCCCACTGTGAAATCCACTAAGACAGGCATAGTACCTCTCCAGCAATGGGGTCAGAACTGGATTTCCTTTGGTGTCTGAAACACGAGTCATCGATCATCTACAACGTCATTTCAGGCTCTTAGACTTGCTATGGGTGGAGAATCTACTTTCCAAACACCACACTCCTGGGGACGGACGGTTGCTGTCAGTGAGTGCCCAGCTCTGTCCAATGCAAAGCACAGCCCCAGACTCTCAACGCTAAATCACCACAGCAGACGAGGCAGGGACGATCCACAGGCTATGGATGCAGGGCCTAGGGGTTTGGAGGTCCAGCTGTGAGAACAACCATTTTATACCATTACCTCAGGCTCTGTGCCCTCAACTGAGGGAGGCATCTTAGAACCATTTGAAGATGATGACCCCAGTCAGACAAGCCTGCATCTGTGACCTGGAAAAGTCATGCAAGACTGGGTCTTACATCCATGAATCCAAATCTGCATGGAGAGCGTGCCTGCCAATACTTCTTCCTTATTCCCAGCACCAACTCCTGGGGCCAGGGAGGGAAACCCCAGCCGTGCGCCACTGAGAGAGTATGGTCTGCCTCAGACTGAAACAGGCAGGGTCCGGGAACGCTGTCCACACCCAGCCCTTCCTACAGCTCCTCTCTGGTTTCTTACTTCCGGTACCCCTTTCAGGGGAGGAAACCAGGGCCGTGTTGAGGCTGGGGCTGGGGTGGCCACAATGGAAAGAAAGTGTTTATTTCTATTGGTTGGTTTGTGGGGTAGAATCCAGGGTTTTGCTCATCCCAGGCAAGCGCTTGACCACTGATCTTCATTGCTAGCCTTAGAAGAGGCTTCCGACCCATCTGCGTCTCACTGACAGTCCCAACTCCAGGATGCCCGTACCTCTGCAGCTCCCACTGAGAAACAGACACGCTGAGGTGCACTGAGACAGCCCCACTTTTCAGTTGGGGACACTAAGGCCCCGTGGCTCCTGAACAATCTGGACAGATTCTGCCCTGCAGTGACCCAGCCAGGCCTGTGGTTGACACCCACACTGCCTGAGTCAGGGTGGCCCTTCTCCCAGCCAGACCATGAGCTCCCTGAGGTCAAGGGTCAGGGCCCATCTCCAGCTTTCCCAGAAGAGCTTGCTAGGGAGTGGACTGAATGGAAGCCAGAAAAGCACAAAGCCCAGGGTGGAACCCTGCAGGCCTTGAACCCGAATAGCCTAGCTCCAAGACTACCTCTGGCTCCTTCTCGGCCCCTCCATACACACACTTGACTCCTGGCAGCCCCACATCCCCGGTACCCAGCCACGGGATCTTAGGCAGACACTCGACACTCGGGCCAGAGTGAGCCACGGAGGGAAATCCTCGGCTGCAAACGCAGAGACCTCGGCAGAAGCTCACTTGCTCGAACCCTGGGCTGGGCCTCCTCGAGTTCAGGCCCGTGCTCTCTCACCCCAACCCTGCAGGCATTCCTCTTTCCAATACAGCCCTCCTCTAGCCAGATGTCCCAGCCCAAAGCTCGTCCCCCAAAACGCATGCCGTGCCCTACGCGCCTCGCCTCAACCCTGCTCTGCCTGTACTACGGAAACATCTGGGCCACTGGGCTCTCCACCCTCTCTGTGAAGCTCTGACCCTCTCAGGAGAGCCGCAAAGGTCTCTGCAGAGGCTGCAAGGGTGGACAACAAGCCAGCTTTCCCGTAATTTAGCATGCCTCTGTCTTCCAGAAAAATCCCCAAACTGCTCTATCTGTGCCTACTGTCACCCCGTGCCATCCCCCAAGGCAGCGAGCCACTTAGGTCTGCTTCCCACTTCCCATAATGTGGGCGAGGACATAAACTCTCTTATCAGATGCCAAGACTTGCACAAACAGAAAAAAGTGAAAGAGTCATCAATCGCCAAGTTCACACTCGGGGACCCACAGAGAGGCTCGCACCAGGACCTAAGTCTCCAGCCACATACCTTGGGGTTGGGGGCGGCTTTTCTTCTTAACTGTTAATAGTGTTGAAACACACAGAACGTGAAGTTTCCCATTTTAACCATTTCTAAGTGTGCCTCGGTGACACAAAACACATCCTACTCTTGCACAACCCTCACCACCATCCCTCTCCAGACTTTGTCTTGCAAAACCGAAACTCTTCACGTTAAACCTACCTCCCCAGCCTCCAGCAACCTCCAGCCACTGTCTGGATCTCTGTGTTTGACAGTTCTAGATGTTCAGATGGAGCTGTAAAAGCTATCCTTTTGTGAACGGCTAATTTCCCTTCTCGTGATGTCTGTGAGGTTCATCCAGGTTTTAGCCTCTGTCAGGATTTCTCTCTTTTTTAAGGTTGAATAATACTCCATTGGTAACCACTGATAAGTACCCTCTCTCCTGTAAGCAACCTCCCGCCCGTGCTCTGGCAAGAACCCTAACTAAACTCAGTGCACCATACACAAAAGGCAGACTCGGGGCTGCGGAGATGGGGCTGGGGTTAGGCGCACTTCCCACTGTTGCAGAGGACGTAGATTCAATTTCCAGCACACAACTGCTTTAAACTCCAGCTCCAGGGGATCTGATGTCCACTTCCTCTGGCCTCTATGGGTTCCTGTATGCATGTGGTACAAGTCTATACACACTCAGGCGTGCACACACACACACACACACACACACACACACAAAATAAGTAAATTAAATAAATCTTTTTTAAAAAGAAAAAGTTAATTCTAAAATAAAAGGGAGACTAGATGAGAAGGGTTCCAGAGAGAGGTGGAAATGACTAAAATTCATCATCTAGATAAACGTATGAACTTATCAAGCAATCGGTCTTTTTAAAGGAGAGAGGGAGATGCAAATGTTAAGGCCTCAAGTAAACATGCTGAATCAGAGGCTGGGAGTAGTCTGTGTTTTAACAAAATTTCCAGGTAATTCTGACTCACTGGGCTACATAAATGGTAACTCATACAGGATTCGTGGATTAGAAGGGCTAAGTGCTACGAAGATGCTCATTCTTCCAAAGGCCCCCTGGTAGATGAGTGATAACAGAAAGTAGCATGTTCAAAGGGCCCCGTTGCCAGGACACACCCATTTTCTTGCTGCATCCGAGCCATTTGTCTCCTTGCATGCTTGGCAAGCACTCTACAGTGGGCTGTGCGTCCAGCCCCAAAAAGCTTCCTCATTAAGTATTGCTTTAGAAGACAAAAGTGAGCCGGGCGGTGGTGGCGCATGCCTTTAATCCCAGCACTCGGGAGGCAGAGGCAGGTGGATCTCTGTGAGTTAGAGGCCAGCCTGGACTACAAGAGCTAGTTCCAGGACAGCCAGAGCTACACAAAGAAACCCTGTCTCAGAAAAACCAAAATAAAAAGAAACAAAAGTAATATATTCTCAGAATAAAAAACGCTTAGTGGCAAAGACCCTTGTCACCAAGGCTGACCATCAAGTTCTGTCCCTGGGACCAACGTGGTGAAAGAAAAGAACCTGCTCCAGCAAGCTGTCTTCTATACGCATGCTGCGGCTAGTGTGCACCTTCACATGCATACACGCCCCTGCATAAACACACCTACATACACATACATACATACACATACATACATACACACATACCTACACACTAAGTAAAATAATAAGTTTTTAAATATATTATCATTATTATATTATTTGTGTAGATGGGTATTTTGTCTGCTTATATGTCTGTATCATATACATGCCTGGTGTTTGTAGAGGCATCAGATCCCCCTGGAACTGGAGTTGTGGCCGGTTGTGAGCTGTCATATGGGTGCTGGGAATCAAACCCAGGTCCTTCAGAAGAGAAGTCACTGCTCTTAACTTATGAGTCATCTCCCCAGGCCCATAAAAAAATGCTTTAAAAGAAATGGGTTTGCAGGGCGTTGGTGGCGCACACCTTTAATACCAGCACTCAGGAGGCAGAGGCAGATAGATCTTTGTGAGTTCGAGGCCAGCCTGGTCTACAGAGCAAGTTCCAGGACAGCCTCCAAAGCTACACAGTGGAACCCTGTCTCGAAAAAGCATGGGAAAAAATGGGTTATCTGGGAGTGTCAGCACACATTTAATCCCAGCACTCAGGAGGCATGCCAAGCTTGTGAGTTCCAGGCCAATCAGGGATACACAACAAACAAACAAATAAACAAACCAGCTCTGCCTGTCCCTTCTTGTCTCCTTGCTCTGCTCATAGGAAACCATTTCTGGTGAATCCTAGAAACCAAGGCAGAAGAACAGCCAAGAGGTTTATTTACATCTATTTTTGATTCATGCTTCCTACCAGTAATTCTTAAACATACACACAAAGCACGTTACAACACAATATGCTAAGTCCCAGACCCAGGGTTCCTGATCCAGGAATCTAGGGTGGCCCAACATCCTCCTGCCATCCCCTCCGTGGAGAATGGCCATGTGTCTTTCTTTCATGATAGCATCCCACAAAGCTGGCCCCTCCATTCTGCCGGGACCCTCCTCTGCCAGGACCCTCCTGATGCGTTTGGCATTGCTTCCGGGTTTTCAAGCTTAGACATAGAATTGTGACAACGCACTTACACATGAATGCCTCTGACACTTTGGGGACTGGGAGGGATTGTTTATGTGTTTATTTTATCACAGGGCTTCTCCAACTCAGAATCCCCCTGCCTCAGCCTCCTGAGTGCTAGTGTTACAGGCATGTGTCACCGCGCCTGGCTCTGCTCCCACTTCTGTGTAACCCTCATTCACACCTCCATTCCTTGGCATGGATCCTCTGAGCGGTTCATAAGTGAATCGTCATGTTTGTTACAACTGCCTTTGTACGTTCGAGGAAGCCTGCCTTCACACAGTGAGCAGCTGCCCTCGCAGCCAGTCAAATCAGTAGAAAGGGAATCTCGTCATCTCCAGGTTTTGATGCAAGAGGATTTGGGCCGGGGTGAGCATTTTCTCCCTGTTAGTCACTTGTCACTCCTTCTCTGTCCTCAGTGCAGTCCAGTTTTCTGTTCCTTTGTTGACCTAGAAAAACTCACTTGCCATCCACATTGGAAAAAAAAAGTTGCTACTTGGCTATTTGCTTTTAGGTTTTTGGGCCTGGACCGAGGGTGCATCTCAGAACACAGGGTGTTTGCCTTAGCATGTATGAAATTCTGTGTTTAGTCCCTAGCACCTCATAAGCTGGGTGTGACAATGTACATCTAGAACCCTAGTGTTGGGGGCAGTGAAGTGATGTACACTGGAACCCCAGTGTTGGGGGGGTGGTGTACACTGGAACCCCAGTGTTGGGGGGGTGTACACTGGAACCCCAGTGTTGGGGTGATGTACACTGGAACCCCAGTGTTGGGGGGTGATGTACACTGGAACCCCAGTGTTGGGGGGGTGATGTACACTGGAACCCCAGTGTTGGGGGGTGATGTACACTGGAACCCCAGTGTTGGGGTGATGTACACTGGAACCCCAGTGTTGGGGGGTGATGTACACTGGAACCCCAGTGTTGGGGGGTAATGTACACTGGAACCCCAGTGTTGGGGGGGTGGTGTACACTGGAACCCCAGTGTTGGGGGCAGTGAAGTGATGTACACTGGAACCCCAGTGTTGGGGGGTGATGTACACTGGAACCCCAGTGTTGGGGGGTGATGTACACTGGAACCCCAGTGTTGGGGGGGTGATGTACACTGGAACCCCAGTGTTGGGGGGTGGTGTACACTGGAACCCCAGTGTTGGGGGGTGATGTACACTGGAACCCCAGTGTTGGGGGTGGTGGAAGCAAGAGATCTAGAGGTCCAAGATTACATTCCACAGTGAATTCCAGGTTAGCCCAGGCTAGACACCCTGCCTCAAAACCGGGGGTGGTGGGAGGGGAGAAGTAGGAGATTACATTTAAAGCTGGCTGGTTTTGTTGTTGCCATTGTTTTAACTCCCTTTGTGACTCTCCTGCTTATCATACTTACAAAGAATGCTTTTTTTGGCTAGTATTTTCTTCTAGTAATTCTATGGTTCCCTTTCTGCATCTCCATCTTTGCTCTATCTGGGATTTCCTTCAGAAGTGGGGAACCCGCTTTAGTACTTTTCCTAAGCAGCTAGCCAGTTATCTGATTTGATTGAATCATTCGTCCTTTCTCCTCTGATCCAAATGTCATTCTGCCGTTTATTAAATCTGAAGCTGTCTGCGGGTGTGTCTGGACCGACTCCGTCCTTTGATCTGCCTACTTGCTGTTGTGTTAGTGCTCTGTGACCGTCTGAGCTTTAGACGGCACCCTCCTGCACTTGCCCCTTGTGATGCCCCTTCTAACCGTCCCGACCTCTTTCTGCATGTTTACTTCTCCAGATGAACTTTAACACAATTTGTCAAGCTCGGGGGATCTTGCTCTTCCTATCTTCTAACAGATGTGGTTTCCTACTTTCTCAGTCCACTGACAAATTGAAACAAGCCGGGATGGAGCAGGTTGGGGGGTCTGCCTGAGGCCCCAAAATGAAGGCTGTAAACTGGCATTTGGCGTTTGACATTGCTTCCGGGTTTTCAAGCTTAGAAATAGAATTGTGACAACCCACTTGCACATGTACCTACTATGAATGCCTCTGACACTTGGGGATTGGGCGGGATTGTTTATGTGTTTAACACAGGGCTTCTCAAACTCGGAATCCTCCTGCCTCCGTGCCGCCATGGTGATGCAGGGTAATAGAGCTGATGAAGCAATCAACAGATTATTTTTTTAAAGATTTATTTATTTATTATGAATACAACTTCCTGCCTTCATGTACGTCTACACATCAGAAGAGGGCATCAGATCTCATTATAGATGGTTGTGAGCCACCATGTGGTTGCTGGGAATTGAACTCAGGACTTCTTGGAAGAGCAGTCAGTGCTCTTAACCTCTGAGCCATCTCTCCAGCCCAACAGATTATTTTTTAATTTATTTATTTTTAGTGTGTTGGTGTTTTGCCTGCATATATGTCTGCATTAGGGCGTCAGATCCTCTGGAATTGGTTACAGACAGCTGTGAGGGGCCGTGTGGGTGCTGGGAATTGAACCTGGGCACTTGGGAAAAGCAGCCAGTGCTCTTAACCGCTGAGCCATCTCTCCAGCCCAACAGACTATTTTTTAAAGTAGACAGAATAGTGGAAATAAGAAGCAGCACCTGGGAGGCTGAGACAGGTAGACCACCAGTCAGAGGCCAGTCTGGGCCGCACAGACAGCTGAAGGTCAACCTGGGACCTTGTCTCCAAAGAACAAAAATAACTCCCCATCTGTACCTCCCCCCCACAAAAAAGGCTGAAAACATGAAACGGGCCTTAGGTGTGAAGCTTTGACTTTCACGGCTAGCACCAGGAAACTCTGGACACAAGACCACAGCCACGGTCACAAAGACTCACATGTTCCAAAGCCTCTGATTAAGAAAGCCGGGAAGTGTAGTAATAGGCATTTCTGTTCCCAAAATCTCTTTTTTAAGGTTTCACATATTAATGTCTGGAAACTACTATGGAATGGTTCATTCTTGGATGATGACATAAACATGACAAGTAACTAGGCTCTGCAGCTTTCCTGAAAACCCACCTCAAAATTCCAACGTGTTGCCAGCACTGGCATTTTGA
Organism: Mesocricetus auratus; assembly: GCF_017639785.1. Lineage (NCBI taxonomy): Eukaryota > Metazoa > Chordata > Mammalia > Rodentia > Cricetidae > Mesocricetus > Mesocricetus auratus. Next base: position 8,327,931 of record NW_024429202.1, read on the forward strand.
ATTCACTCTGCCCGTGGAAATATGAGTTGAGGGAAATGTTCCCAGCCCTTGAGCCAATGAAAATAGTGAAAAAATAGTGGGATTTACCTGTTTCTGACGGTCCCTGGATCAGTGCTCAGGGAGGTCAAACAACTTAGGCCCAGTCAATGAGTAAGAGACAAAGAGTCCTCAGCCACCTTGGCTCTGACCAGTATTCCTCCAAATCCATGCTACCCTCCAGAGGGCCAGAAGCAGACGGTATTATTCAAATTATGCCCTTTGTGAGCATTCCCACCTGCCTTGCCAAGCGCCCACAGCTAGGCAAGCCCTCACAGAAGTGAAGGGAGGAGGGAGATGCCAACCTGGACCATGCTGGGAAGGGACAGATCCTAGATTTACCTGGTAGGTTTGGAGACCAGGGATTAAGGAAGAGGGGAGGGTGCCCCTGGAACTGGGAGTACTGCACGTTACAAACTCCCTGCTGTCCCAGAACAGACTCTGTGTTCACCCTATGAACACACCCTTGCCAGCAGTGTGGGCAGAGCCCAGCCAGATCCTGGACACCCAAGGGAGTAGGAGCTGTGCAGGTGACCTAGCAAGGGAGGAGGTGACTGCAGAAGGCACTCCCTCGGGAGGTCCTGTCCAGAGAAAGAGAGGTCAAAGCCCTCTCTGTGTTTTGCTGCCCCCCCGGCCTTACAGGGGGCTTCACGGGGCCTGCCTTGGTCCTCCAAGATGAGCGCTCTTGGAGGAATAATAGCGGTAATGTCTTATGGCCAGGGACCAATGGTGTCAGCCCTCTTTCAGCTCCCAGCCCAGAACCCGGTGTACTACAGGGCAGTGACCCCGTGGACAAGGCAGGCGAGTCAACCGAAGCACCCCAGCACCTCCCAAGAAGGGCGTACTACGCGCCAGGGACAGTGCAGTTGAGGTGGGAGATTTAAGGGGCCTGGGTAGAGGTGGCGCTGGCCGGGAAGGAAGTGGCGTGTGCGGAGGGACTCCAGGAAGAGGGTCTGGTGGCTACCGCCGAGCATCACCAGCCCCGCAGCCGCGCGCGGACAAACCGCGCGCTCCGGAGTTCGGCGCGCACGCGCGCCCTCCTCCGCTCCCCCCGCCCGCGCGGCCCCGGGCTCCCGCGCGCGCGCACTCGAGGCCTCCCTTGTGCGGCTCCTCCATTCGCTACGTGCAGAATGGGCCGTCGGCAGCAGCTGCAGCGCGGGGTGGGAGGGGGAGGAGGGGAAGGGGAGGCGGCGCTCGGCCGGGGGGGAGGGGCCGCGCCGCGCCAGCGGGGAAGGGGCTGGGAAGAGGGGCAGGCCCCCCGAGCGGGGCGACCAGGGCGACCGTCCGGGTGGGCTCCGCGCTTGGCCCGGGCCCCCCTCCCCCGCCAACTCCTTTCTGCAAGACCATTCCGGCCATCCTCCTGCTCCCTTCCGGGGATTCCTGGAAGGGAGCGAATCCAGAGGGGCCCCCCCTCCTCCTCGGTGTTGTTCCCCTCCCAGAACCCAGAACCCCAGACTCAGGAAAGAACGGCCCCTGCTGCCCCTCCCTCGCTTTCTGTCCCAACCACATTGTCAAGCTTTTGTGTGAATCGACCCAACTGTAACCCTTCCCCACTCGGCCTGCCAAGAGGTAGAGTCCCTGCGAGGTGCTCCAGCCTCACTCTCCTCCTCCCTCCTTCCACCGGGGGGCAGAATGGACCCCAGGACACAGGTGCCGGCATTTCCGCGTGGAAAAGGCCAGCATCGCCCTGTCCCCAAAGCAGTCACAGAAGGGTCTAGTGGAAGCCGCTGCTGCCTGGCAGGCAGCGTCAGCACGGCCGAGCCGGCAGGCATTCGGTGGTGTTACGGTGTTACAACTAAGCACGCTGGGAGCAGGTGTGTACCTGTCTATAAAGGGCTCCCCGGGAACGCCATGGTGAGGGACCACCAAGAGCTGAATCCTGCAACCCGTGAGCTGTCTTGCCAGGATTCCAGATGTGGCCCAGATGTCCACAGCAGTCCCTCCCACAGGGTGGGACACAGCTATTCTATGCAGCCCCTCCCAACCCTTCTTCCAAGGTCAGGGAAGGAAAGCCGGCCGCCGCCAGGGCGCCCTCCCCATTCAAGACGCAGAGAGAGGTGACGGCTCTCCTCAAGTTCTGATTCCTGCCCAAAGCCACCTGGGCTCATCTTGTGGTCTAACTTCTAGCCCTCTACTAACAGGTTACGTGTAGATTCCCAGAAAGAAAGGCAAACTTCCCAAGGTCCATTCATCTGTGTGTGTGTGTGTGTGTTTGTGTGTGTGTGTGTGTGTATGAGAGAGAGAGAGAGAGAGAGAGAGAGAGACAGAGAGAGACAGAGACAGACAGAGACAGACAGAGACAGAGAGAGACAGAGAGAGAGAGAGACAGAGAGAGAGACAGAGAGACAGAGACTGGACTCACTAGCCCTACACAAGGAAGGAACGATTCTCGCCCATCTCCCTAGTGGCCTAGGTCCTTGGGCAGCGCCCTCTGCTGGCCAGTGCAAAGTGCAGGAAGGAACAAAGTCCTGCACATGTACTTCAGGTCTGGGGAAGGGGACAAGGGGCAGAGAAACAAGTGAGAACTTTAAGCTCCCCTCTCTATCAACGGCCCAAGCATACACTGAGACGAGTCCCTAGAAGTGAGGAAATCATGGCCAGCTTTACTTGGGGCGAGAGGGTAAGTAAGCTGGCACACGGGGCCTTTGACACCCCAGAAATGGCTCTTCCTGCCCTGAATGGCTCACTTGCCCTGTGTCCCTGAAACCCTCGGGCCTTCCCTGCCACCTCGTACCAGGGCAACATGCTGGGAGGTCAGGTCTGATCCCCTGAACCCAGGAGCTGAAGAGAGGGCCCCCCAAGACGGAAGCGTGCAACGGGCTCTCACAGGCACGGAGAGCTCCGAGCCCAGCTCCCAGCTATGGCAGGCCTCAAGGTAGAATTAGACCCTGAGTCACAGCCTGGCATGAGCTTGCCTGGCCGAGACAGGCCAGCTTGTCCAGAGGTGAGACTTGGGTCACAAGCCTTCGTCCTACCTCCAATGCCAGGTAACCCTCCCTCACGTACCGCACGTGGTGTCAGGGCGGGGCCTGGGATGGACTGGGCTGGGCTAGCGCTGAGGCCACTGAGGGGTGGGGCAGAAGGGAACTTAGGAGGGGTGGGAGGGAACACGGTTAGAGAGAGGAGGGGTGTTCGGGGCTGCTGCCCCCAGTGCTGGGTGAGGGAGGCCTCCGGTGTCCCCAGTGGCTGGTGGCTCCTGGGCTATGCCCTGACAGTCGCTCCCCTGGTCCTCAGACCCCTGGAGTCAGGTCTTACCTCCAGAGGTCGCCTCCACTCGTGACCTTCACAGGCCCATTAGGGCCTGCGGCCCAGGCCAGACTCCGCAGCCTGACGAAGCCGGAGGGCCAGGCTGTCTCCCCCGCGAGGCACGTGACGCCGTGGCTGCCTCTTGTGGCCCCCTCCCCGCCTCACTTAACCGATCCACTGATCCACCTAAGTGGCCAGGTCCCCTTCCAGACCCAGCCAACCTGGGGAGACTCCCAGGGGCGGGGCTGAAGCCCAGGAGGAACAGAGAGCTAGGAGCTTTAATTGGAGGTAATTAGTTAATCTACTCTGAAAGCAGCGGGGAGGGGAGGAGGCTTTGGGGGAAGAGGGCTCCGCACTGGCAATCTGGTGAGTCTCTTCTGGGGCACGTGCTTCCACTTAAGAGGCCTCTCTCGCCAGCCCCAGAACAGGCTGAGGGGCAGCTTTGTACGCAGAAAAAAAGCAGGTGCCCGGGGATGGAGGGAATCACCTTCGAGGGTAGGCTAGGAATCAACCAGAGGAAGCCAGGGAGATGCAGGGACCCTAGGGTGGAAACTACTCCCTCGGCTCCCACCCTCCCAAGGTCACACACGTACAGCCCCACAAGTTAGGAGCCAGTGCTCTCCCAGCCCAAAGGCTAGCTTTGCGAGCCCAGCTGCAAGAAACCTTTCCCATAACGGGGAAAGGGGCGCCGGAGGACAGAGCCCCAGCCGGGCCCCAGGGGGCGTGTCCTCGGCCCCAACGCGACGCCGGCAGGCAGCGTGGCGGGGACTCTGGCCGACAGCCTCCCGCGCAGACCGGAGCAGCTGACCCGCTGGCGGGCGGCCAAGTTGCGGCGGGCCGAGAAGCAGCAACGTGCGGCGCGGCATGTCGCGGGCTCGGAGACAGGGAGCTGTGGGGGCGGACCGGCGCGCCGCTCCCCCTCCCGGCCCGGGCCCATTCATAAAACCCAAAGGCATTGCCCGGGCCTGGCAGGCTTGGACTCCTAATTGCAAACTCATTAAGGAGTTTGCATCTCATTTGCATGGAAATCATTTCCTGGGCCCTCAACAGAGAACTGTCCTCTATCCACCAAGTATCCTGTGCTCGGTTCGACTCTTCTACAGGCTGGGACAGAAGGGGGCCTGTCTCTTGGCCAGTGCCCCCTCCCCATCCTGCCCACTGGGAGTCCGGGGTGAGGGGGTGGTTGGCAGAGCACCCACCAGCAAGGAATGCTGCCTGAGCCCCAGGTGATCTGGCTCTGTCCCAGTGGGTCCAAGTGAGGGAGGTGCTCGCCAAGTCATTTGCCCCCCGGCCTGGCCATGCCCAGGGAAGGGAGGAGGCGGTAGGCATTGGTCCGAAGCAGCTGTTCATACCTGGCAAGAATAGGGCTGGTGGGTGAGGCAGTTCGTGCCCAGCCTCACGTACCTCCCTGCTACGGGCTGTGCCCCCACCCCCACATCCCTTACCCCACAGAACAAGCGCTTAGTGACTCCAGACACAGACACCCAGTCACAGCGCACAAAGGCACCCACAACCGGGCCAGCCGTCATGACCACCATCCTGGCAGCCACTATTGACGGCAGACAAATCCTTCACAAGTCATTTTTGTCCAGGGTTGGAGGAAAGAGTCTTGTCCTGAGGAAGTGGGCCCAAGGGAGGGGGTCCCTTATGTCCCTAAGATGTGACCTCCTGCCCCTTCTTTCCTGCAGTCCCTTATAGAAGTCCCCAAGTGTTGGCTGGCTCTTGCAGAAGGACCTAGCAGGCAGTGGAGACTCTCAGGGATGGTCTCTGCCCTGGTCCTTCATGTAAGTAGTTGAGAGGGTGCTTCCAATATGCTCTGTGTGGGGAAGGGGTTTGCTCAACTGTTGAAGTACGACTGTCTACAGCACATGAAATCTGGTTTAGTCTAGGACATAGTATCCCGGATCTGTATCACCTGCAGCAGAAATGAGCTCACTTGTTCAGCATCTGGAATGTAAAGCAAGAGCCAACTCTTGTCCCAGATCATCCCCATTCCATACCACTCCCAGCCCCTCACCCCAAGATGCAGGCCTGCTCTGCGGCACCTGAGGTTTCTCCCTCCGGTTGCCAAGAGGTGGTCAAGGCAGCCGTCCTGAGTAAGACTGAACTGTCCCGACCTCCAGCTGCTGCAGCGTTTAGGTTTCCAGAACCTTTGCCTGCACAGTGCAGGGGTGCTGGAGGAAAGTCCCAGAACACCGATGCATTTTCTAATATTGCACCTCATCCCTGTTTTCACTTAGCACGAGTATATTACCTTATCAAAAAAAGCAATGTAAAAATATTTAAGTTACTGGTTATGGTGGCATACACTTTGATCCCAGTGCCCAGGAGGCAGGCAGAGGCAGGTGAATCTGAGTTTGAGGCCAGCCTGGTCTAACAGAACGAGTTCCAGGACAGCCAGACGGAGAAAATCCTGTCTCAACAAACAAACAAAAACTTTAGTTGCAAGTATGCCCGAAACTTTTTTTTTTAATTACTAGGACACAGAACTCAAAAGCACCTTGAGAAGTCACTGGTTGAAACTTCAGGTGGGGTGGTATGGGGGTGGCTTGTCTAGTCCATCTTCTTATATGGCCTGGAAAGGAACCTGTGTCAGGAACAGAGTGGAAAGGGGCAAAGTCCATCTGTAGAAGTGACAGGCGAAGAAACCGAAATGACCCTGAGGTGGAGATATTACTCAAAGGAGGGCGTGGACGGGAGAGTCTCCTGTGTCTACAGCCTGCCTCTGCATGACTCCTGGCACCCCCAAACCCGCTCAAGAAGCAAAACCCTCTTCCACTTGCTGGGCTCATTATGGGTACCCCAAGAGCATGGCTATAAAGGATGTCACTAGCCATATCACTCCCAACCTACAGGAAGCCTGCCTCCTAGAAATTCCAGAAATCTACCTGTGGTGGGCTTCAGTCCTCCTTTGAGTGGGTGAGAGGTCCGGTTCTCCGTTTTCTCACGTGTAATGTAGGACCAACCACCACGCCTACTGTACAGCATTGCTACGGATACTGGCTGACCTACTGTGTATACAGGATCTAGCATACAGAGGTTAGGGGTCGTCCTAGAAGAGCCTAGCCTCTGTGCAGCAGATGCCGCATAACAAAGCTGTGTCTACCCAAGGAAAGAGAAGAAAACTTTGCAAACTCTTCAGCCTCTTAGCCAGGTCATCTGGGTCCTGGGAAAGTGAGTCACTGCAGACATCTTTCTGCAGCAACTGCCTACTCCACCCAGCGGACTATGCCACTGCTCTAAACCCATCACCTCCCTAGAGGGAGAGTTCCAGTCACGAGTCCCTTACGGCACAGCCTCATTTCAAGTATGAGCTGATGCTGACACCTAGTGGGCTTTTCTATAATTGCAGAGCCCTCGGGCAAGTCCAGTTGGCCAGGAGCCACCACGCCCTCCTCCTTGTTCCAAAGCTTCAGCTCCTTCCGATAAATGGGATGATCTAGAAGTTTCTGCACTACTGCCCTTGATGTTATAGTCCCTATCTCAGACAATAAGCAGAACTAGTTAACTTTACCCCATGCTCACTTCTTACTAACTCACTGGGGAACAGAAGACACAGAGAGGCCACGGACACACCAAGCGTCACATCGCTCCTCAACACACAGATGAAATGAGTACAGATCACACTCAAAAAACAGGACATCAGACAAGAAGTCGCCAGGGACAGAGGAGGACAAGAGGCCGGCCCTGAGATTAGAAACTTCAAGTTCCAGCTGGGGGTGACCGGCATCATGGGTCTGCCGTTCAAGGAGCCACGGGGTGACCCACCCTCCCGTTGGCCGTCTGTGCCATCCCCGCACAGGGTTTCTGAATAGTCACGATTGCCCAGCCCTGGCTAAGAGGGAAATGGAAATCAGAAGGGGTAGGGCTGAGGCAGGGTTATCGTTCCGAATCTTTGTCAATGACTCTCAGTACAGCCAGCCTCAGAGCAGTGCCCTTCAGATGACAGCGCCCCCAGCATCTCCGTGCCCTTAGGCCTCTCCAGAGAAACCCTTTAACCTGCCGGACCAGATCCACAGGATAAGTGGTCTCCTCTCTTCAGGGGCCTCAGAGGGACACCAGCCAGCCCTTTCTAGAGGTGCCATGGCAGGCTTGAGCCTCCTTAGTCTCTGACCTTAGGCCTAGCCTCTAGGGTGGGGGAGGGAAGGCCACAAAGAGCTTAACCCCAACAGGATGAAGGCGCCATAATTAGGGTCAGGCGGTTGGCTCAGCCTGCGGAAATCCCCGGCTTAGTAGGGGTGGGGGCCTCAACCTGGGGAGGGGGTCAGAGCAGAAGTGAAGGGGCAGAGGCCAGGCATGCAGAGGTCCAAGGGCTTAGGCCCCAGCCATCCCCTGAAAGAGCCCATTAGAGACACCTGCACATAGCCCCTCCCTCTCCAAAACAGCAGCCCCCATGGAGGAAGGGTGCCGCAGGCTGTCCAGCCCCCACCACAGAGGTCCTGATGCTGTCTCAGGCTGGGGTGCGCCAGTGTCATCCCAGCCAGTGCCTTTGGCAGGAGAGGGAGCCATGTGAGACAGGCTGGCCCCTGCGTTCCCAGGGCAGCCCAGGCCGGCTCTGTCTAATCCCAGCAAGGATCACTTTCCTCTTTCCACTGTGGAATGTAACACCCAGGAGATGAAATAGGGCAGAGCAGAGCAGGGACCTTGATGGGGGTGCCCCCTAGCTCCCCCAAAGGCCCTGAACTGCAGAAAAGGGCTCTCGCTTCCCCATTACTGTCTGTGTTTATTGTTGGGGTACAACCTGGCCTAAGATCTCAGGCTGGCTTGCTCAGGTGTCCCCAGAACATCCCCACTGGGAGCCACCAGACAGATAGCCAGCCTGTGCCATCATCCAGGAGAGGTCCAGCATGGGAGGTGGCGAAGGCCGTGGGCGGGGGGGGACCCCACCCAGGCTAGAACGAGGAACCGAGTGGATTGGGGAATGCAGCACCCCCTCACCTTCCCCCCCCACCCCATCCCCACCCCCTGCCTCTGGGACAGGATCACGGTGGCCTGCGTCCCTCAGCTGCATGTGCAGACAGACACACACACACAGGCACGTGCACACACTCCAGGGCATGAGTCTCCGCACGTCCCAGGAGCTGAGAGTCCCAGCCCCTTCACTCCCCTCTGATAACGTAGACATTTCCAGGAGGGCGGACACGTCGCCTCCAGGCTGGCCATGTCAGGCATGTGCCAGGCCCGCTGCCAAGGCCCAGTGCTCCAGGCCTTCTGGGCCCTAAAGGATGTCCTGCTCCATGGGTCACCCTGCCCGGTCTCAGGTATGGGATGCTCAGAGGTCAGCACACTGCAGGGCGGGGTCTGCAGAGGGCCAACACTGCTTTGTGTAGCAGCAGCCTCTGCTGGCACCCCAGAGACACTGGGAACGCTGGGAAGGTGGAGCAAAACAGACACCGGAAGGCCCAGCAAGGCTGGGGCAGGGAAGGGCTTGGGTGAGCAAGGAAAAGCGGAGGGCACGTGCCGGCTTGTGGTCTGTGTTAGAGAAGTGTGGAGGAGATCTAGCCAAAAGATGTTGGGGTCCCTAAAGGGGAAGAGGACATGAGGACTCCAGCAAGCAGGTGTGAGTTCGAATCTCTGGGCTGGTGCTACTGCTTCAGAGCAGGTGACTTGGTGAGTTGGCTTGGTGGCTGGTGCTCACTGGGCCACACCCCGACACACCCAGTGTCATTTGCAAGCGGGAGAAATAGGGAGGTCCTGGGTGGGAAGGGTTCATGCCTAGCGAGTCAAAGCTAACCACAGGGGACATAAGGAAAGGTTACACTTCTGAGAGCCACAGAGAGCCTCTGGAACCCCGTCCTAGTCACTTTCATCCTTGCACGGTGTGGCGGGGTGAATAAGACCCTCCACTACCATCCTGGCAGCTTCCAGGGCCTCCAGAGGGCCTCAGAGATCTCTCCAAGCCAAGTCCACAGTGTTCAGAAGACGGGGTAAGATCCCAGAGAGAGGACTTACTCAAGGTCACTCAGAGCGAAGGGAGAGGGGGTCAGCTAAGCACAGCATTTCCCAGGCAGTCTGCCCTGTTCAGGAACAGAAGACAGGGCAAAGCCTCCTGAAGCCCAAGAGGACAAAGACGTAGGCGCTGCAGCCCCAGACATGATGGGGGAGAGCTCAGTCCCGTTGCCAGTCGGGACTCCCACTAAGTCTTATTGAGGCCTGGGGAACTCCGGTGTTCGGTACAGAAGACTTCTCCCTGAGAAGGCCCATCCTGGCCTGAAAATCCTGCATTGTGGCCCAGCTGAACTCTGGCCTAAAGAAAAGAGTTCTTCCTACACTGAAGAGGCTCTTAGAGATTTGCAGCTAGCTATAGTGTCTTCACCAAGTTGTAGACCCCAGATCTGACATAATGGCCCGACCTAGTGTGAGTTTGTAGGAGCAGCTCAGACCTTGCTAGGCAAGGGACCCCCAGGCAGAGAGCTAGGGCACTGAGCACTGTCATGCCACCCTGACCTGTCCCTCCCCCGAGTCCATGTCAAGAGCAAGTTCCTGGTGCAGGCTGTACCTTGTCCCTGACACCTGGCATTTAGCAAAAGGGCAGAGACAGCGAGAAGGGCCTCTCCGCCATCCACTCCTGAGAAGCCTGCAGGAGGGAGAGGAGTCAGATTTCAAAGTGCCTGGAGATGACAGAATGACAGCGGATGCTCCCAGGGTCAAAATGAATTCAGGGTAACGTCTAGTCGACAACTAAGGAGGTCCTGCAGAGCAGCAGGGGACAGAAATCCTACCCTAAAAGTGAAGAAAGAGGACAGACGGGCAAAAGAAGGAGACAGAACTCCAAAGCTAGTGAACACAGGGAGGAATGCCAGCCAGCTATGATCTCTCATTGTAGGATTCCAACACTTAGCTAAGGCAGAATTGTCATGAGTTTGAGGCCAGCCTGGACTACACAGCAAATTCTGGGCCAGCCTAGGCTACAGAGTGAGACTCTGCTGGGAGAGGAGGGGCACGACACCTTAAAGCCACCAAACACCACTTTACCTCGGGTAGGTGGGACAACTGAATTAAGCCCAGCTTTGGTAGAGACCTGGGGACAGAGGAGCCGTAGGGCTGTGGGAGGCAGGGTAGCCGGGCAGCCTCTCTGGCCCTGTGTCGGTCAGCCTTAGCCAGGCTAAGTACCCAAGGGTCCTGTGACCCAGCAATTCCACTGATTTTCGTTGCCAGGGCATTCAAACACAGCTCGTTCAGGGTGGGGTCTGGGGGAGGAAAACGGGATAGCCTTCCTGGGTACAGGCAGCAACTTGAAGCAACAGAAAGGGTGTAGATATATAACAATGACATTTACCAAAGTATAAAAAATCATAATAGATGTTTGGAAAGTAGCCAGACCTGCTTGTGGGGGCCACACAGACAGGAAGGTTTCAGATATGACGAGAGAGCAGGGGAGGGTGTTAGGAAAGGGAGGGATGAGTAAATCCATTGGGGGCAGGGAACAGCTCAGTAGTTAAGGACACATACTGCCCTGCCAGAGGACCAAAGTTCTGTTCCCAGCACCCATGTCAGGTGCTCAAAGCCCCTGTAACTCCAGCTCTAGACAATGTGACACCCTCTTCTGGTCTCCATGGACACCTACACACACACACACACACACACACACACACACACACACACACACACACAAATAAACCTAAAAAAACAAATTCAAAATCAGTAGAGCCTGTAATCCTAGTGCCGAGGAGACAGGCAGGAGGATCTGGGGGCTTGCTGGCCAGTCTAGCAAGTTCCAGGTTCAATGACAGACTCAAAAAAAAGATAAGGGCAGGGTTGGAGAACTGACTCATCAGTTAAGAGCACTGACTGCTCACGTGGAGGAACTGGGTTCAATTCCCACCCCAAGGCAGCTCACAACTGTCTGTAGCTCCAGTTCCAGGCTGAGGCACAACCAAGGGCTACAGTCCCTAACTGCCCACAGAGGTCCCCTCTCCCCCTGCCTCTCCACAGACAGAACCATCATGGGCAAAGCCAACCCATCGCACAGTGGAACTATTCACTTCAAAGCAAATGCTGGGAGGAAATGGGAGGCAGGCCCCTCACATGTCGCAAGCTCCTTCCTGTAGCTAAGGTGATCTTTTTCCCTTTCAAATGAGTCCTTACTATACAGAAAACTCTGAAATATCTACAAAACTGTCTCAGGCACACTTCAAAATAATCTAGAGATGAACGCTGGGTGCTGGGCAGAGAGACAAAATTAGCATCAGAACAGAGCCCCCAGCCTGCCCCCAAATCTGAGGAGAGGCCCCTGCCAACGGTGTGGTCAAAGCTTCCTGCTTCTTTTCAGAGGGGCTCTTGAAGCCAGGGACGCGGGTGCCTGAGACCTAGCCCTGTCACTGGGCCCAAGAGACTTAGGGCTGGAACAGGCCTCCAGTAGGTGTGGCCCTTGTACTGGGCCTCACCCTGCACGTGGCCCTGGCTTCTCAAACAACAGCACCTGCCTGAAGCAGGAAATGCCCCCAGCCATGATCCTTCAGAGAAGGCCACTGCCCCGGCCTCCACACCAGCTCCTGACTCCTCACTGCGGCCTCCACCAGGACTCCAAGCACCAGGAGAGTGGAGGGTCAAAAGAAGCACGTTTGTTTACTAAAAGTCCATAAAGTCACCAGGACCGGGGGAAGAACCTGCCAAGGTCACACAGGCAGGAAGAGCGGAGCTGGGTTCTGCACAGGTGTAGGGCACCGGGCCAGCTCTGCTCCGCCCACACAAAACCCACAGGCTGGTGCACAGTGTCCTCATTTATTGTCCAGGGTGGCATCCCTGAGACCACCACCCCCTCAGTCCCTCTAGGTCCTGCTTGCTGCACAAGGCCCAAGCCAGGAAACACAAGGGGCCCTGTGTGGGCAGATGCAGCCAGGAAGGGAGGGCTGGGGCAGTGGGTGGTGGGTGGCCACGGCCCTTCTCTCTCTCTCTCTCTCTCTCTCTCTCTCTCTCTCTCTCTCTCTCTCTCTCTCTCTCTCTCTCTCTCTTCCTTCCTCTCTCTCACTTTATTACATTTGTATTTATTTTGTCTGTATGTGGGATGAGAGGGTTTGTAGCAGACAATTTGGGGGAGTCAGCTCTCTCCCCCCATGACACTTTAGCCATTCTATCTGTTCTGAATAGTATGTCCCTTAGTTCTCAAGTCCTGAGGCCAGTGACAGTGTGTTCCCCATCCAGGAGATGGTCTCCCCGAAGCAGACAGGGTACGCAACTTCCCCACAGCCGCTCAGCTTGAGAGAAATAGAGCTGTCTAGAAGTTTCCAACGGGCTGCATTCAGTGCCCTAACCACCCGGGCATACATGTTTACCCACCAGCCTGGGGTCGGATCCATGGCACAGTGGAGGGGCTCGCCCCAAAGGGTCTGGCTAGTGGTGGTACCCCAAGACAGCCTGGGACACCCTCGCCTTGTCTTCCCAGTTGCTGTGGCAGCCGCTGAGGCCGTTTCACTGTGAGATTTTGGAGGTCGTCTTTCACAGGGGTCTGCCCTCCCCACTCTCGGGAGGCAGGGGTTGGAGGTACCCCCAGGAGCCCAGAAGAGGGTGTTAGGTCTCCTGGAGCTGAAATTACAGGTAGTTGTGAGCCTCCTGACACGGATACTGGAAACCAAACTCGGAGCCTTTGGAAGAGCATCGAGTGTTCTTAACTACTGAGCCATCTCTCCAGCCCTCCTTTCCTCATAATAATAATTATTATTATTATTACTACTACTACTACTATTATTATTGGTGGTGGTTTTTCAAGACAGGGTTTCTCTGCACAGCTTTGGTGCCAGTCCTAGAACTTGCTTTGTAGACCAGGCTGGCTTCAAACTTACGGAGATCCACCTGCCTCTGCCTCCCGAGTGCTGGGATTAAAGGCGTGCAGCTCCCGAACCCCACCCACCTCCGCCCCGCTTAACTTTTATTATTCACGGGAGTTTGCCAAGCCCAATGGCACTGGTGAGAGCCCCTTCTACCAGTCCCATACCCTCTCCTCTGCGACACGCATCCGCTAGTGGATCTGCGCGTGGCCTCTACCAAGAAGAGGCATCATAACGGAGCTACCTCTGCTTCCAGGCCGTGCAACCCTCAACAAAATATTGACCTCGAGGGGCTTCAGTTTTCTGTTAATCAGCTGATAGGTGGTTCAAAGAAAGCCATGTACCGCAAGTGTACAGCTTTGCGCCTGCGCAGTGACAGCAATGCCGCCTACTGACTGGTATTACTGCTGCTTTGGATCTGAGCCCTGAGGTCCGACGCAGGAGGAATAGCAAGCAACCGGTTCTTCTGTCTGTCTCAGCGTTTCGCACAAAGTCAGACACACAGTGTCAGTTCCTCAGAAGCAGACCCTGAACTGAGAATGCTTGGCTTTGAGATCTGGGGATGCTGCTGGGAAAACCGGAAGAGACGAGGAGCAGCGGAGAAGAAAGAGAGAGGCCGTCAGGGTGCAGTTGCAGTGGATAGTTCTGACTGATTCCGTGGCGACCTTAAGGTGTAAGTTATGTCTCAGGACTGTCCCCACCCCAAGCAAGGGAGAAGGAACCTCAGGGAACCTCCTCCAGCCCTGCCTGGGAAGGATGCACTTCCAAGACTCCCCACTACGCGGCAGTAGCTGAGTACTCCGAAGAGCTCGCAGGAGGGTGAATAGAAACGAAAAGGAGGCAGAAGGTCTACTGCCCTCAGAAATGTCAGCCCGACCTCTGAATGCAGAAGCTCCCTGTGCTCCTGGAAGAGGATGGGACCACCAAGTAAAGAGGGGCTCCTGTAACTTAGGCTGCAGAGGCTCGCTGATCAGAGCCAGGAGGCACATGGAGCAGGCAGCCTCCGGCAGGACCTCACAACCGCTAGGACCTCTAGGCTTCTTGGGAGCCCTGCAGTGTCTGATGTGATGCTAAATCTTCCTTCACAAGATCTACTCACTTAACTCTCCCACGGGCCTGGGTAGCACCAATTCAGAGAGGAGGGAACTGAGGCATGCTAACCCTGCTTTGCTTAAGGGCAGAGATGATGGAGGACTAGGCCTGAAAAGGGCTGGCATGGAGGACGTGGGAGGCAAAGGCAGGTGTGTCTTTGAGTTCAAGGCCTGTCTGATGTACATACTGAGTTCCAGGCCAGCCAGGGCTACGTGGTGAGGCTCTTCAGATAGATAGATAGATAGATAGATAGATAGATAGATGATAGATAGACAGATGATAGATAGATAGATAGATAGATAGATAGATAGATGATAGATAGATAGATGATAGATAGATAGATAGATGATAGATAGATAGATAGATAGATGATAGATAGATAGATGATAGATAGATAGATGATAGATAGATAGATAGATAGATGATAGATAGATAGATAGATGATAGATAGATAGATGATAGATTAATAGATGATAGATAGATAGATAGATGGATGATAGATAGATAGATAGATAGATGATAGATTAATAGATGATAGATAGATAGATAGATAGATAGATAGATAGATAGATAGATAGATAAGAACTACAGCTATGGTGAGGGGTAAGAGAAACGGCCCAGCAGTTAGAAGCATCTACTGTTTCCTGCAAAACACCTGAGTTTGGCACCTACATCAGGTAGCTCATGACTGCCAAAGGTGACTCCAGTTCCAGGGGATCTGACTCCCTCTTCTGGCCTCCCAGGGCACCCACACTCATGTGCATTTACCCATACACAGATACATAACTAAAAATAAAACAGATCTAAATACACACAGAGTGAGACACCATTTCATAATGACTAGGATGGCTATAATAAAAACTAAACTTAAGAATATGGAGCTGGGCGGTGGTGGCGCACACCTTTAATCCCAGCACTTGGAAGACAGAGGCAGGCAGATCTCTGTGAGTCCTGGGCCAGCCTGGTCTACAGAGTGAGTTCCAGGACTATGGGCTATGTAGAGAAATGAAGACGAGGAGAAGGAGGAGGAAGAAGGATGGAGAAAAGGAGGAGGGGGAGGAAGGGAGGGAGGGAAAAAGGATCTAGACACAAAAGGCCATGTACCTTCTGGTTCCCTTTACATGAAATGGCCAGAAGAGGAAATCCAGAGACAGGAGGGAGACTGGTGATTTGCTGGGAGAGTGGAGCACTGGGGAGGCGATAGAAGCTGAGTGCTTGGTGAGCCCTGATTAGAACAGCAATGTTGTCCCCACTGGATTAGCACAGCAGTGATGTTCACACTGGATTAGCACAGCAGTGATGTTCACACTGGATTAGTGCAGCAGTGATGTTCACACTGGATTAGTGCAGCAGTGATGTTCACACTGGATTAGTGCAGCAATGATGTTCACACTGGATTAGTACAGCACTGTTGTCCCCACTGGATTAGTACAGCAGTGATGTTCATACTGGATTAGCACAGCAGTGATGTTCACACTGGATTAGTACAGCAATGTTGTCCCCACTGGATTAGTACAGCAGTGATGTTCACACTGGATTAGTACAGCAGTGATGTTCACACTGGATTAGTACAGCAATGATGTTCACACTGGATTAGTACATTAATGACATTCACACTGGATTAGTACATTAATGACGTTCACACTGGATTAGTGCAGCAATGATGTTCACCCTGGATTAGTACATTAATGACGTTCACACTGGATTAGTGCAGCAATGATGTTCACACTGGATTAGTACATTAATGACATTCACACTGGATTAGTGCAGCTATGTTGTCCACACTGGATTAGTGCAGCAATGATGTTCACACTGGATTAGTGCAGCAGTGATGTTCACACTGGATTAGTACAGCAGTGATGTTCACACTGGATTAGTACAGCAGTGATGTTCACACTGGATTAGTACAGCAATGATGTTCACACTGGATTAGCACAGCAGTGATGTTCACACTGGATTAGTGCAGCAGTGATGTTCACACTGGATTAGTGCAGCAATGATGTTCACCCTGGATTAGTGCAGCAGTGATGTTCACACTGGATTAGTACAGCAATGATGTTCACACTGGATTAGTACAGCAATGATGTTCACCCTGGATTAGTACATTAATGATGTTCACACTGGATTAGTGCAGCAATGATGTTCACCCTGGATTAGTGCAGCAATGACGTTCACACTGGATTAGCACAGCAATGATGTTCACCCTGGATTAGTGCAGCAGTGATGTTCACACTGGATTAGTGCAGCAATGTTGTCCACACTGGATTAGTGCAGCAGTGATGTTCACACTGGATTAGTACATTAATGACATTCACACTGGATTAGTGCAGCAATGACGTTCACCCTGGATTAGTGCAGCAGTGATGTTCACACTGGATTAGTACAGCAGTGATGTTCACACTGGATTAGTGCAGCAATGATGTTCACCCTGGATTAGTACATTAATGATGTTCACACTGGATTAGTGCAGCAATGTTGTCCACACTGGATTAGTGCAGCAGTGATGTTCACACTGGATTAGTACAGCAATGATGTTCACACTGGATTAGTACATTAATGACATTCACACTGGATTAGTACATTAATGACGTTCACACTGGATTAGTGCAGCAGTGATGTTCACACTGGATTAGTACATTAATGACGTTCACACTGGATTAGTACAGCAGTGATGTTCACACTGGATTAGTACAGCAGTGATGTTCACACTGGATTAGTGCAGCAATGACGTTCACACTGGATTAGTGCAGCAGTGATATTCACACTGGATTAGTGCAGCAATGACGTTCACACTGTATTAATACATTAATGACATTCACACTGGATTAGTACAGCAGTGACGTTCACACTGGATTAGTGCAGCAATGACGTTCACACTGGATTGGTACATTAATGACCTTCACACTGGATTAGTGCAGCAATGATGTTCACACTGGGATGGGGCGGCAGTGTTGTCCACACACCAGCACAAATGTACTAACTGCCACTGGACTGTGCACTTTGAAAATAATTAAGCAGCATGCCCTGCGTGGATTTTACAGGTGTTTTTAGGAATACGTGTTTGTTGCATGTGTGGGTGTTTTGCCTACATGTGTGTGTGTGCACCTCATGCCGAGTGCTGGTGGAGGCCAGAAGACACTGCTGTAAGCCACCGCTATTGTCCTCTGCAAAAGCAACCAGTGCTCTTCAGCGCTGAGCCATCTCACCAGCCTCTGCATAGAAAATAAATAAATAAACAAATACAAGGGTTAAGGGCACAGCATCGCCTTGGTCACGGCCCTTTACCCTGAGGGCCCAGGAGCTCACACTCAGCCATCATTTGCGGGAAGCAGAATAAACCGAAAAGCAAGTCTGCTGATGCCATGCTGTCAAGGAGACGGAGCTCAAGTTGTTTTAAACACTCTTATTTTTATGCCCTGGCTTACTGAAGAAACAAAAGCATCGCCTTGCTACCAGGCAGAACTAGAGATAAAGGCCTGTTCTGCCATTGCTGTGCAACCTCCAGCAAATGACTGTGCCTTTCTGGGCCTCAGTTTCCTTACCTGTCAGATGAAGCTGCTAAGAGCCAGTTGACGGTGTCAGAGAAGTGAATGAATTAACTAATGAGAAAGCCACACGAAAAGTCCCTGACCCCAAGAAAGGCTCGGTGAGGCTGGGCTTCTCCCCTCCCTCTCCTGTCCTCACCCCTGCACTTGATGCTTAGCACAAGTGGGTTTCACTTGTATCAGCTTTCACATGAGGCTATGAGCACAAGCTGTACCCGCCCCGCTTCTCCAAGGGCATGTCCATGGTAGAGTTCACTATCACAGGGTCCAAGGATGTGCAAGACCTCTAGACCCAGGCAAGAAGCATGCAGGATGAGCAGCGAGCCCAGCGCTGGCATGCCACCAGCTTCAATGCCCGTTACTTTTTTTTGTATGTCTGTGTGTGTGGTGCGCATGCATGTGTGTCTGTGTGTGTGGTGTGCATGCATGTGTGTATGTGTGTGTGGTGCGCATGCATGTATGCCTGTATGTGTGGTGTGCATGCATGTGTGTCTGTGTGTGTGGTGTGCATGCATGTGTGTCTGTGTGTGTGGTGTGCATGCATGTGTGTCTGTGTGTGTGGTGTGCATGCATGTGTGTCTGTGTGTGTGGTGTGCATGCATGTGTGTCTGTGTGTGTGGTGTGCATGCATGTGTGTCTGTGTGTGTGGTGTGCATGCATGTATGCTCGTTCACTTGTCTGTGCATGTGTGTACCCTAGGCTGATGTGAGAAGTCTTTCTCAGTTGCCTTCCCCCCTTTTCACTGAGGCAGGGTCTTGCAGCTAAACTCAGAACTTGAAGATGTGGCTAGTTTGCTCCTGGGACCCCCTGGCTCTGCCTTCCAGGGCTGTAACTATGGGAGTGGCCTCCACACCTATTCAGCATTGGTGTAGTCCAGTCCTCATGATTGGAGGCAAGTTCTTTACTCACTGAGCCATCCAGCCATCTCCCAGCATTCTCCCCAGCCTGTCAACACACAAACATCCAGGCACATGCACCCAACCCCCCAAAGCTGGCCTCTCACCCTGTCCTCACCTGTCCCCGGCCCCAAAGCCTATATAATATATATATGTATATTATATGTGTGTGTCATTATATACATTGTTATTCAAATGGTCATAATTTTTAAAGATGTATTTATATATTATGAATACAACATCCTGCCTCCATGTATGTCTGCACGACAGAACAGAGCACCAGATCTCATTACAGATGGTTGTGAGCCACCATGTGGTTGCTGGGAATTGAACTCAGGACCTCTGGAAGAGCAGCCAGTGCTCTTAGCCTCTGAGCCATCTCTCCAGCCCCAAAATGGTCATAATTTTAGCCAGGCCTGTAATTCTGATACTTAGGAAGCTAAGATCAGAAGATCATAAGTTCAAGATCAGCCTGGAACCTTATCCAAGACCC
The DNA here is from genome assembly GCF_017639785.1 of Mesocricetus auratus. NCBI lineage: Eukaryota > Metazoa > Chordata > Mammalia > Rodentia > Cricetidae > Mesocricetus > Mesocricetus auratus. The sequence goes on from NW_024429202.1 coordinate 8,347,006, forward strand.
TGTCTTGTAGTGTGAATTCTAATTGGTCTTAATAATAAAAACCCAGAGTCAGATATAGGGGTTAATGCTGAAAGATCAGAGAAGCAGAGCAGCCAGCCACTAGTCCTTACCTCTACTGAATCCTCAGAACTAAGGAAGATGCTGTCCCTACAAATCCTCAGGCTGAATTTGAGATACTGTCTCTAGGAAGCCTCAGACTGAATGCTCTGAGATTCTGTCTCCTCCTGACTTATATCCCTCTCTCTGCCCAGCCGTATCACTCCTGTATTTACCTCCCTAGTGGTGGGATTAAATGCGCGTCATCCCAGATGCTTGGGACCACAAGTCTGAGCTCTGTTTCTCTTTTAGACTGATTCAGTCTTGTATAGCCCAGGGTGGCATTGAACTCACAGAGATTTATCTGCCTCTGTCCCAAAGTAAAAAGCTGAAAATTCTGGATGTGGCCGGGCGTTGGTGGCACACGCCTTTAATCCTAGCACTTCGGAGGCAGAGGCAGACAGATCTCTGTGAGTTCGAGGCCAGCCTGGTCTACAGAGCGAGTTCCAGGACAGCCTCCAAAACAACACAGAGAAACCCTGTCTCGAACCCCACCAAAAAAAATCTGGATGCGGTGGTGCACACCTTTAATCGCAGCACTCAGAAGGCAGATGTAGGCAGATCTCTGTGAATTAGCAGTCAGCCTGATCTACAGAATCTATAGGACAGCCAGGGCTATGTAGAGACCCTGTCTCAAAATAAATAAACAAACAAACAGCAAACTGGAGGCTAGGATAATGCTCAGTATACAGGACCTGCCTAGCACTTGAGGCTCTAGGTTTAATCCCAAGCACCACAAATAAATGAATAAGTAAGTAAATCAGTAGTTGTATGTGTGTGTATGTGAGAGAGAGTGAGTGGTGTGTGTGTGTGTGTGTGTGTGAGAGAGAGAGAGAGAGAGAGAGAGAGAGAGAGAGAGAGAGAGAGAGAGAGAGAGAGAGAGAGAGAGAGAACATCAGTTCTCTCCTTTTACCAGGTAAGTAGATGGAACTCTGGTCAGGCTTGGCAGCTAAGCCCAAAAGTCTTGTTTAGTAGGAAACTGATTTTTCAGTTTTCCTGAGGGCTGGGGAGCTGGCTCAGCGCATGAAAGTACAAAAAGTTCAGGTCCAACCCTAGCCCAGTGAAAAGCTGGCGATTTCCCTCTGCACACCGAGGCTTCCCTAGATTGTGGATCCCACTCAGCCTGGGCCCCTCTCAGCCCATGTTACCCTGGGAAAGGACCATGGGTACCACTGTGCCCTCCTGGCCCTTGCTGAGTCTCTAGGGTTTCACCCTAGATGGGGAGATGCCAAGGGCATGAACAAGGCTTCAGGCCCCACTTCAAATTCTGTCTTAGTGAAGCTGGAGGTGGGTGACTCAGGGCTTAAAGTTAAGGCTTGCCACACAGTCATGAGGGCCAGAGCTTGAGTCCCCTGGAAATCCAGAGGACAGGCTTGGCAGCCTGTGTGTAATGCCGGTCCTGGCAGGTGGAAGAAGGGAGCTGATCCCCAGAGCTGTCTAGCAAGACTAGCCCTATCAGAAGGCTCTGGGCTCGATTGAGAAAGCCTGTCTCAACAGATAAAGTGGAAGGTGCTTGGGGATGATTCTCAACATCGACCTTGTGCCTGGGTGCACACAAGTACAAACGGGAGGGCGGCTTCAGGGCCACCATGGGCTCGACCCAGGCTTAATGCCAAGAATAGAAGCCGGAACCAGGAGCCAGAAGCCCCTGTGTGGTGGGGCTTAGAGAAGCAGGCCACTCCAGGGGAGAGGGAGGGGTCAGCCCTAACGCCAAGTCTGTTCACCTCCCAAGAGCCCCGGCTTTCTAGGCAGCAGCTGAGCTAAAAGGTTGACCAGTTGCCATGAGGACAAGTTCTAGAGGAAACAAAACAGAGCAGGGGCCAAGCAGAGCTAAGCTTATCGTTTCGAGTGGGCAGGTGGTCACTAAGGGCCTCTCCAAAGTGACACTGAAAAGGAGCTGGAGGACCCCAAGCAGAACACAGCAATATTTCAAGAAGCCAGGAGATGTCAGGACGCCATGTGGTCGGAGCACAGGAGCAAGAGGAGCAGGGAAACATTGGGCTGGCTCAGTAGGCCAGCAGCAAGGGCTCCGGGTGTGCACAGTGGACTTTATCCCAGTTAGTGGGCAACAAAAGCGAGGCTCGGCAAAGTCAAAGATATCAAGTGACCCAAGTGACCAAGCCAAAATCTGCCAGGTCTATTGACAAGGTCCATAGGACAGGTTTCATCGCTCTACCTACAGACCAGGAGCTGGGCTGCCTGCTCCAATATGAAACATACCACTCAAATTATCGATGGCCATCATTGTTCTTCATTTTATTTATTTTTGTGTATACGTGTTGGGGAATGCACGCCACAGCACACGTGTAGAGGTCAGAAGGCTCTTATGGGAATCAGTTCGTTCTTTCTACCACGCGGGCCCTGGGGATCGAATTCAAGTCGTCAGCCCTGGCACCTTTACCCACTGAGCCATCCCTCTGGCCCTGCTCATTTATTTTGGGGTCTAACATCCTAATGTATCTCAGTCTGGTCTCAAACTTGCTAGATATCCAAGGATGACCCTGAACTCATCATCTTTCTGTCTCTACCTCCCGGGTGCTAGGATTCCAGGTGTGCACAGTCACATCTGGTTTATGCAGTGCAGAGGATGGAGCCCAGAACACACACACACACACACACACACACACACACACACACACACGTAATCTTTTTATTTTAGAAAGAAGATTCTGTTGCAAGAATCTGAGTGGCTGGGGACAAGAGAAAAGGGCTGTAACAGGTGAGGGGGCAGAATTTGAAGTAAAGCGGTGCCTTACTTAGGATTGCCACACCGTGATGAAACACAGTGACCAAAAGCAAGTTGAAGAGGAAAAGGTTCGTTAGGCTCACACTCCCGCACCATAGTCCATCACTGGAAGAACTCAAGCAGAAGCCAGGCGTTGGTGGTGCACGCCTTTAATCCCAGCACTCGGGAGGCAGAGGCAGGTGGATCTCTGTGAGTTCGAGGCCAGCCTGGTCTACAGAGCGAGTTCCAGGACAGCCTCCAAAACAATACAGAGAAACCCTGTCTCGAAAAAAAAAAAAAAAAAAGAACTCAAGCAGAGCAGGAACCTGGAGGCAGGAGCTGATGCCCAGGCCACGGGTGGGCGCTGCTCCCTGGCTTTACGGCTTGCTTGCCGGCTTTCTTACAGAACCCAAGCTCACACTGGAAGAGTGGGGTGGCCCCAGCATTGGTCCTCACCCTTCTGCAACCTCACCGGGGTCTGTGGGCAGAGTCCATTCCTACTCGTCCAAGTCTTTTCCTGGACCCCAGCAGTCCTGACTTCTGATCATAGCCACAGCCCCATAACCACTGTCCTCTCCCGCATTTTCTGGAGGAACTTGAGGGGTGGTAACTCACAGACTGACAGACACCCCCCCATTTGCCCATTTGTTTGTTCGGTTTTTTTGAGACAGGGGTTCTCTGCGTAGCCCTGGCTGTCCTGGAACTCACTCTGCAGACCAGGTTGGGCTTAAACTCAGAGATCTGCCTACCTCTGCCTCCCCAAGTGCTGGGATTAAAGAGTGCATTACCACTGCCCACTTAGACGGCCTTGCATCTCAAAGGGGGATTTCTTTTATTATTTTATGTGCACTGGTGTTTTGCCTGCATGTCTGTCTGTGTAAAGGGAGGGTGTTAGATCCCTGGAACTGGAGTTACAAACAGTTGTGAGCTGCCATGTGGGCTAAGCCAGCTCTCTAGCCTGGATCTTTTATTTTCTTAGAGTGGATTTCCTATAGTCCAGGCTGACTTCAAAGTCACTACATAGCCAAGGATGACTTTGAACCTGGGAATCTCCTGACTCTCTTTAAATGCTGGGATCACAGGCATGCACCACTGTGCTGGGTTTATGTGGTAGTTGCTCTAACCCAGGCCCTCATGCATGCTAGGACAGAACTCTGCCAAGTGTGTCACATCAAAAGTGTGTTACTTTTACAGCATCCCTCAAAGGAGCTCCTGTGTTCCAAGGAGGGAAACTGAGGCATGACAGACTTGGCCACTTTGGACCCTGGTAGTCTGGCATCAGGATCCATGGTCTCCTCGGGGTTACATCCATGCCCTGGGGCCTTCTCCCTCCTTTTTCTTGCTTTCTCCTTCAAAGATTCTGCCAGGTGTTTTGTTTCCTGCCAGAATTGAGGGCTGCGTGTGGAGCTGTGGAATCTGGGTCCCAGCTTCCTTCCCCTCGGAGCCCTATGCCAGCGGCCCAGGCTTCAGCTGCCCACTGTGGGGATCAATCAGGTTAACCTGTAGAACCCTCCGAGACTCTGTGTAAGAGGCAGCCGCAGCCCCGATGGTCAGGTCACCTCAAACTGCCCTGTTCCCCGCACCCTGCTCTGGCTCTCGCTCTGGACCCTCTACTGAGAAAATAGGGGTGTGGGCGTGGCAGCCCACTCACCCGCTATGTCAGGGTGCACACCTAAGGATGCACTGAGTTCCAAGACCTCGGTGGGAGCTTGCCGGGAACCCGTACAGCCGGTAGAGGGCGAAATGTGCACAGAAATTTGGCTGCCGGCTCACCCTCCCCTCCCGCCTGGAAGAGGACCGGTTCATTCTTCTCTTTTATCCCAGTTCCTCACCCCCACCTACTCGACCATCATATATATTCCTGTAAGTCAAGTGCATGCACGCATTTTAAAATTTTTATTCTTAGTACTTTTTGATTTGTTTTGTTTTGCTTTCGAGTCAGGATTTCTCTGGATAGCCCTGGCTGTCCTGGAACTCACTAAGTACTTTTTTCTTCACTATATAACCCTGGCTAGTTTGGAACTCACTATGCAGACATGCTGCCCACAAACTCATAGAGACTGGCCTGCCTTGGCCTCGGCCTCGGCCTCAGCCTCCCAAGAGCTGCTACCACACCTGTCTCTCTTTTCTAGTAATTTGTAATGGTGAGTGTTGTCCACCTGACAAAATCTAGAATCGCCTGGGGGACATGCCAGGGCACACCTCTGGGGGTTATCTTGATTAGGTTATGGAAGCAGGCAGGCCCAGACCAACCTCCACTGTGGGTGGACTCATTCCCTAGGCAGAGGATTACTAACTGTGTAATGTAGGGACCTGAGCTGGCCAGCAGCTCACATTCAATGCTCCCGGCGTCCTGACTGCAAGCTAAAATACACCCTTGCTCCCTTAAGTCGCTTCTGTCTGAGGATTGTGTCACAGCAGGGAAAGAAGCTAAGACGGGACACCATGGTGCTTCCTTTTCCACCCTTGCTTTTAAGGCACGTTCACACTGTGAAGGGCATATTTAGTCCCTGGTAGGCGCCTCACATTTGTGCACACTCTCTAACTGGTACCCAGGCGCCCTCCAGCCCAGCATCTTCACGCACCCCTCATCGCACAGTTTGACTAGGATGAAGAGCTAACTGCTGGGTTGCAGACATTCATTAACTACCCAGGATGGCCAGCGACTCTTCCACTCCCTGATTCTTGAAGGGCCCCTGGTCTCCACGGGCTGCTCTCCTTTGGCATCCCTCTTTCCATCTGGCTCACATCCGCTTAGCTCAAGCCCTAGGGAGACGCAGAGGGCCCGGCCCTGAGGGCTCTGCTAAGATCGTCTTACACTGTAAAGCAGACCCCTGCCCTCTCATGGGCCTTCTAGTACACAGCAGTTGAGTACTCTCCAAACCAGTGCTGGCCAGTGAACTCCACAGGCCTCAGGAGGGGGCTTTCCTACTGCAAAACCCAGATGGCCCTTTCTTCTTCTACAGAGCTACCCCAGCCTTCTGAATGCCCCCACAGCTCTCCCTCAGCCCACCCTTTTCAAGTGATCTGTGCTCCCCAGTTCTGTCTGGGGACAGGCTAAATAGCCCCCTAATCCTTGGGTATAACAGTGAAGTAGGTAGCACCCCCAACAGGCTCTCTCATTTAAGTCAGCCCAACTTCCCTGCAAGTCCTTGGCTGGAACCAGACACAGTCTCAAAGTCCTTGTCATTCAAGGAGAGCTCAAATATTTGGGGGGGTAAGAGCTGAAGGAGCAACAGTGGGCATGACAGATTAAACACCCACTTGTGCTTGCACTTTGTTCTAGCCTGCCTCGTCCCCAGGGCCCTCGCGATCATTGCCATCTCGACCAGGGGCTCCGAGAACTCATGGGCTTGCCTGGGGTTGTCAGTGGATCAATTGTCAAGGCCAGATCTTGAACACAGGCTTGTGGAAGAGAAAAGCTGCCTTCCACTCCACACCATTCCCCTCCGAATCCTGTCCCCTTCCTTCTCTCAAGGCCCTGGGTGAACATCGGGTCTTTTGAATCTGTTGTAAGCTCATAAATAATACAGGAATACATTCTCCTTTTTCTTTTTCTTTCTTTCTTTTCTTTTTCTTTTTCTTTTTTTTCTTTGGTTTTCCAGACTGGGTTTCTCTGTACTGCTTTGGAGCCTGTCCTGGCACTTGCTTTGTGTAGACCAGGCTGGCCTCGAAGTCACAGAGATCCACCTGCCTCTGCCTCCCGAGTGCTGGGATTAAAGGCATGTGCCACCAACACCTGGATTAAATTCTCCTTAAAAACTTAAAATACCCAGGGGCCTGAGAGATGGCTCAGCAGCTAAGAGCACCATCTGCTCTTCCCGAAAACCTGGGTTCGATTCCCAACACCCACATGGCAGCTCACAACTGTCTGTAACTCCAGTTCAAGGGGATCTGATGCGCTCACATAGACATATATGCAGGCAAAACAACTTGGCATATGTGTGTGTGTGTGCCAATACATATTGGTTTTGGGGGGGGGTTGTTCAAAACAGGGTTTTTCTGTGTGACCCTGGCTGTCCTGGAACTCACTCTGTAGACCAGGCTGGCCTCAAACTCATAGAGATGTGCCTGCCTCTGCCTCATAAATGCTAGGACTAAAGGCATGTGTCACCACTTCCTGGCCCAAATAAGTCAATTTTTAAAAATAATAATAAGAGGCCAGACATGGAATTCCAGCAATCAGGAAGCAGAGGCAGGTGGGTTTCTGTGAGTTCAAGGCCAGCCTGGTCTACACAGTGAGTTCTAGAACAATCAAAGCTACATAGTGAGACCCTGACTCAAATAAATAAATAAATAAACAGACAGACAGATAGATAGATAGACAGACCATAAGATTTAGTGAAACATAGTAGTGCATTTCCAACACTCAGGAGGCAGAAGCAGGCAGATCTCCGTGTGTGAGTTGGAGGTCACACTAATCTATACAGTAAGTTCTAGACCAGCCAGGGCTACACAGTGAGACCCTGTTTATAAAAATTAAAATTAAATAAAAAATAAGGACTTGGGAAGCGGCTCAGTATAGTATTTGCCTAGAATGTGCATCTCTAGAACCACATAAAGACATGTAAAGACAGCTGGGCGTTGGTGGCGCACGCCTTTAATCCCAGCACTCGGGAGGCAGAGGCAGGCGGATCTCTGTAAATTCGAGACCAGCCTGGACTACCAAGCGAGTTCCAGGACAGCCTCCAAAGCCACAGAGAAACCCTGTCTCGAAAAAACCAAAAAATAAATAAAGACATGTAAAGACAGACACAGATAATGCTATTGACATGACTATCTTATCTAAGACCAAAGAATCAATAAAAATCATGCTAAAAAATTAAGTAAGCCAGGCAATGATGGCCCATGACTTTAATCCCCACACTGGGGAGGCAGAGGCAGGTAGATTTCTGTGAGTTCAAGGCCAGACTGGACTACAAAGGCCAGAGTGAATTCCAGGACAAGCCAGGGCTACATAGAGAAACCCTGCTTGAAAAAAAAAAAGGAATTAAGTAATACTGCTGAGTGGTTTTACTTTGGTTCATTCTATGTGTAAATGATGTGTTGATTCTAAGTAAATCCCTCAGTCAGATGTCTTGGAAGTTATGTCCCTGTATGCTTATGCCATCCTTTCTTAAGAGCTGCACAGTATTCCATGAAACAAGAGGACCTGACCTGTTTACCCAGCCTCCTATTGATGGCCCCTTAACACATTCCTAATTCTCACTATTAAAAATGGGGCTGGCCGGGCGTTGGTGACACAGGCCCTTAATCCCTGCAGTCGGGAGGCAGAAGCAGGTGAATCTCTGTTCAAGTCCAGCCTGGCCTACAGAGTGAGTTCCAGGACAGCCTCCCAAACAATACAGAGAAACCCTGTCTGGAAAAAACAAAAAACAAAACAAAACCAAAAAAATGGGGCTAAAAAGCCAGGTGTAGTGATGCACGCTTTTAATCCCAGAACTCAGGAGGCAGAGGCAGGCGGATCTCTGTGAGTTAGAGGCCAGCCTGGTCTACAAAGTAAGTTCCAGGACAGCCAGGGATACACAGAGAAACCCTGTCTTAAAAACAAAAGGCTCGTGGGGGAGGGGGGATACGACAACACATGACTGAGAGAGAAGATCTGGGGAAGGAAAGAAATAATATCAAAATATATCTGATGAAAAAATAATAAAATAAATAATGCTGAGAGGTGGCGGCACATACCACTAATTCCAGTTTGAGGCAGAGGCAGGTGATCTCTGAGTTCAAGGCCAGCCTGGTCTACAGAGTGAGTTCCAGAACAGCCAGGGCTACACAGACAAACCCTGTATCAAAAACAAACACAGATGCAGGCAGGGGGTGCTGTGATGTGTGTTCTAATGTTACTACCACTTCCCATCACCCATCATGCTAACAGGCATCTCTCACAGTTGTTTTCCATCTGGGAGCCTCTGGAGGCCTGGGGGTGGGGCGTTTCCTAGCCGCTGACATCACACCTAATGTTACCTATGTGTGCTCAGCAAGTATTAACTATGCTGGGGGTAGTGCCCATAGCCATCCCAGGTTTCAAGTTCTTGGTGGCCTCATGGAAGCCAAGAGATAGGACCTGTGCTGGCCCCCGTCCCCTCCTGTTCCAACTGGACTGTGGTGCACACTCACGGTGACAGAAAGGCATGGTAGAGAAGTATAGAAAGGACTGGAGGGGTCTCTCTCCACTGGGGAGACTCGGCTCCTCCAGCGAAACCTTTGGACAAGCAATTGACACTGGAGCCTTGGTTTCTATGAAATGACATGGAGCCGTTGTGTAGAACTGTCAAACTGGTGCTAATTCCATCACGCACTGTTTGCATTACCTGAGCTCAGACATAGGTAGGCAACTGTTGAAAGGGCAGCCTGGGCCAAAATCTGTCATGGACTAATTAGAAGAAGTGAAGTCAAGTATTGGTGACACATACCTAAAACCCCGGTGTAGAGAGCTGCAAAATGCTGCACCCTTAAGATGGCGCTGGCCTCCGCCTTCTGCTAGCACGACAGCAGGTGCTCTCTGTGATAAACAACACCTGTATTTGGTTAAGGCTGGATATCAGGCTTGCTTCTGCGTACGTGGACCTATCTGCATGTTCCACGTGGCACACTGGGATTGGCTGCCCAAGGGCTTTTAAGCTGTGGGGTTGGCGCTCCCCGGGAGAAGAAGATTGTTCAAGGTTCCTGAATAAACTGCTTAAAGAGAGTCTGGCTGTTGCGTCTTCCTTGCTGGTTGAGGTGGGCGCGACACCCCAGCTCTTGGGAGGAAAAACAGGAGGATTAAGAGTTCAAGTCTCTATGCTACCTGAGACTCTGGCTCAAAAAAAAATGGTGAGGTGGGATTTTAGCTCAGTTGGCAGAGTACAGGAAGCCCTAAGTTTGCTCCCCAGAACCATATAAATCTACAGTAGTTGTGCACATCTGCAATCCCAACATTTAGGAGGAGGAAGCAGGAACATCAGGGCTTCAAGGCCATCTTTGGCTATATAATGAGTTCCACGCCAGCCTGCACTACATGACACTCTGTCTAAAGATGAAAGGAAGAGCGAAAGAGAGAGAGAGAAAGAGAGATCAGACAGAAAAACGACTTAGGAACAATGACACCAGGCAAACTACTGACCTGACTCCGGTTGAGTCACAACAGTGTGTGACTGCAGAGCCCACCTGGGCCTGGACAGGCTTTCAGGAACAGCTCTGACCGGAGCAGTGTGTGTGGGTACCACATGTGTGCACCGGGAGAGGGTCATAGTCTGCACTGTAGCCGTGTGTGCTGATATGTGTGTGTGTGAACACCAGAGGCAGACACACAGGAGGGCGGAGTGGTCAGAGAGGCATCAATCCCTCCCCATGGGGCATTTCCAGGCGGGTGGGCATTGTTTGGTCAATGCTACATGCTCACTTTGCCAGTCCTGGAGGAGCTCACAGGGGACAAAAAAAAAAAAAAAAAAAAAAAAAACAGGACAGCCTCATCCAAGTCGGAGATGCAAGCACTGACATTCGTTCTAAATGCCATGGACACCAAAAGACACGCTTCCTGCCCTCTTGAGTCAGGCATGCAGTTCAGTGTAACCCCGTGTGTGGCACCCAGGGACAGAAGTATGTTTAAGACCCAGAAAGCCATGTAGCTCAGTTGGTAGAGAGCTTGCTTAGCATGTACAAAACCCTGGGTTAGAGTCCCAGCATCGCAAGAACCAAACATGGTATGACCACCACTACAAGAAAGGCAAAGCAGGAGGACCAGTTCAAGACCATCCTCCTACACACAGTGAGTTCAAGGCCAACCCGGGCTACGACTCAGTCCTGGACAGATGAAATGTAACCCCTGCTGCAGTACACACCCAACACGGCCCCGGCTGCCTGCTCTCCAATTCTGTCCCACACACGGTCACAGAGCCCACTAGACCACATCTTGTTCTAGTGGATGGGAAGTCACAGAGGTCTGCCTGTCTCCACGTCTTCCCCTTTGGCAGCTGGTCCTCATCTCTCCCACCCCTCCTCCACCTCTACAGCTCCAGCACCCTGAACCCCTGCCCACATACGTATTTCTCTTCTAAACGTGTATAGGTGTTTTGCCTGCATGTGTGTCTGTGTAGCACTTGCAGTCCTGGTGTCCATGTGGGGGGGAGACAAGGGCATTGTATTCCCTGGAACTGGAGCTACAGACAGTTGTGAGCCACTGTATGAATGCTGAAATCAAGCACAGGTTCTCTGGAAGAGCAGCCAGTGCTCTTAACTGCTGAACCATCTCTCCAGCCTCCTGGGCTTTTGTTTGTTTGTTTTTGTTTGTTTGTTTTTGTTTTGAGATAGAGTCTTGCTATGCAGCCCAGGTTAGTCCGGAGTTGACAATGAAGTCCAGACTGGCCTCAAATTCATTTCAATCCTCCTGCCTCAGCTCCCTGTGTTCTGTGATTACAGACATACCCAGCAACGTGGAGATTTCACCCCCAAAGTATTAGGAATGTGCTGGTGGTGGCACACAGCTTTGATCTCAGCACTCAGAAGGCAGAGGCAGGTAGATCTCTGTGACTTTGAGACCAGCCTGGTCTACAGATCGAGTTCCAGGACAGCCAGAGATACACAGAGAAACCCTGTCTTGAAGTTGGGAATGAAACACTTCTCCGTCTTTGTTTGTTTTTTGTTTTTCGAGACAGGGTTTCTCTGTGACTTTGGAGGCTGTCCTGGAACTCACTCTGTAGACCAGGCTGGTCTCAAACTCACAGAGATCCGCCTGCCTCTGCCTCCCGAGTGCTGGGATTAAAGGTGTGTGCCACCACCACCCAGCATTGCCTGTCTAAATATGCAGATTTTTAGTACTTTCTGTGTTTAACCAATTACCAAGGGGCCCTCAGAATGTCTGTATGTGTGTCTGTCTGTGTTCATTTGTGTGTGTCTGTGTGTGTCTATGTCTGTCTCTCTTTCTGTGTATATGTATGTGTCTCTGTGTGTGCATATGTGTGTGCGTATGGTATGTTGTGTGTCTATGTGTGTCTGTGATACTTAGATGGGGACAAAGGGCAACGTCTGGTGTCATTCTCCAGATGACATTCATCCACCTTGTTTTTTTGAAACAAGGTTTCTCACTGGTACCTGGAACTCTGGCTAGGGCTAGACTATGGCCTGTGAGCCCCAGGGATTCGCCTGTCCCTGACTGCAGCTCAGGCACGTGACACCAGGCCAGGCTTTGTAAATGGGTGCCAGGATCAGCGTCAGGTGCACTAAGGCAAGTCCTTTACGAAGTCAGCTACCAGCCAGCAATGCCTCAGGAGAGCCCACCCACCCACAGGAAGCTGCTCTCCTCTCCACAACCCTCCTTTGTGGACTTCTCCACACAGCTCATCTTTCCTGCCCTTCTCAGCCGAGCTCCGTACCCAATCTCAGACGTGTGTGGAGACGTCACTGACCCCACCCCCCCCACACTACCACAGCCGCCTTGACCCAGCACTCACCAGTGACAACTCTTCTCTGTCCCTCTGCAGGCTTCCCTGGGTCTGGTGCGGTTGCCCACTTCCTCTTTTTTTGTTTCCTAATGAGTCATTATTTTTATTATGTGCCTTTATTGGGGTTTTATCTGCACCCATGCTTTTGTGAGGGTGACAGATCCCCTGGAACTGGAGTAACAGACAGTTCATTGTGAGCTGTCATGTGGGTGCTGGGAATTAAGCCCAGGTCCTCTAGGAGAGCAGTTAATGTCCTTAACCACTGAGCCATCCTCTCTCCAGTTCCAGCCACTTCCTCTTAAAACCTCACCTTCCTGCTGCCAGGACTCCGCTTCCTCAGCCCTCTCCTCCTTCCTGACTGGTCCTCACTGCTCCTCTCTCTTTCCCTTCTTCCTTGAAGTACCACCTGCATCCTGACGTCTCAGAAATCTCTCACTCACGTCTCTCAGGCCTCCGATGAAGCAGACCTCACTGCTCCTGATTCTCAAACCAGTACCAGTTACGACTCCCTTCCTCCATCTCTCTCCACCCAGAATCCTAGACTCTGTGGGGAATCTGTCCCTAGCCCCCAAGCAGGGCCAAGTAGATCCTTACTAACTTCTACTCATAGCCATTTTTTTTTGGTTTTTCAAGACAGGGTTTCTCTGTGGCTTTGGAGGCTGTCCTGGAACTCATTCTGTAGACCAGGCTGGCCTCGAACTCACAGAGATCTGCCTGCCTCTGCCTCCCAAGTGCTGGGATTAAAGGTGTGCGCCACCAACGCCCGGCCCCATAGCCATTTTTTAAAAATTAGATTTATATATTTTATGTGATTATTTTGCCTGTATGTATGTATGTTGCATCATGTGCATCCTTGATGCCCATGGAGACCAGAATTGAGCACCAGGTCCCCTGGAACTGAAGTTATAGGTGGTTGTGAGCCACCATGTGGGTGCTGAGAATCGACCCTGGGTCCTCTGCAAGGGCAGCCCGAGCTCTAGACCACTGAGCTGTCTCTACAGCTACCTCCTGCCCACTCCAGCCTTGGGAACTCAAGAAGCCCTGGGAGTTGAAGGCTGCAGTGTGGACAGGCACACGGGTGTACTTGACTTAGAGGCCACAGCCCAAAGGAGGGGACGCTTCTCAGTGGAAGGGTCCCAGCAGGCAGCCAGCTCCACAGCCCAGGGCTCACAGCAAGAGACCAGACCTCTCCACAGACGGCAGAGCAGAAGAGCACAGCCCAGGGCTCACAGCAAGAGACCAGACCTCTCCACAGACGGCAGAGCAGAAGAGCAGCCAGAGACAGCCTGTCTACCTCCCCGTCATTTGCCGAGCTGGCCACACTTCCCCAACAGCTCCGCTCTGGTGATGTCCCTCACATTCTCCGGACACAAACTCAGCTCCTCACTAGCCTGCGTTGCCTTCATCGTTTTACCTCGCGTGACTCCGCAATGACAAGTTTCCTCAAACCGCTAAACACCCACTCCAGCCCCCATCGTTTCCCCCCTGCCTTGGTTTTTCGAGACAGGGTTTCTCTGTGTAGTGCTCCAAACTCAGGCCACCTGAGTTCTGCCTCCTGAGTGCTGGGATTAAAGGCATGTGCCACCACTGCCTGGCCCATCTTACTTTGAGACAAGGTCTCCCGTAGTCCAGGCTGTCCTTGGACATCCTATGTGACAGAGGATGACATTGAACTCTGGTCTTCTTGCCTCCACCTCTGGAGTGCTGGGATCCACAGGTGTGTGCCATGCTAAGGAGCCACGATCACATGGCCGGGCAACGGTGGGTCAAAGCTGTGGCTCTCACATAGCCGGCAGGCCGGCGTCCGCCAGCTCAGCACCACCACTCTGAGCCACAGACTACAGTGAGTCTCAATACAGTCCACACACCTGCTGTCACATCTGCGCAATACAGTCCACACACCTGCTGTCACATCTGCGCAATACAGTCCACACACCTGCTGTCACATCTGCGCAATACAGTCCACACACCTGCTGTCACATCTGCGCAATACAGTCCACACACCTGCTGTCACATCTGCGCAATACAGTCCACACACCTGCTGTCACATCTGAGCAATACAGTCCACACACCTGCTGTCACATCTGTGCAATACAGTCTACACACCTGCTGTCACATCTGCGCAATACAATCCACACACCTGCTGTCACATCTGCGCAATACAGTCTACACACCTGCTGTCACGTCTGCGCCTTGGCTGGGACAGAGGATACTGTCACTTGACTAAATCTAACTAGTCTACCCGGCCCTGGTCGTCCTCTCCAGAAGTCCTCATTGTCCTTGCAGCTTGACGGCTGCTGCACACACAGGTGTCTTGACATCATCACAGAATGTAATGTTCCTGGGGACAGGGAAGCCCCTCCCAGGAGCCTCTTTAGAGGAGGAGCTATGTCCTGCCCACTGGGAGCACATAGGGAACGTTGGAATCAGGCAAGAGCAGAGCAGGCACCATGTGGAGCCCTCTGGGACAAACTTGGAGCATCTGTGGGTAGTTTAAAAAGGGAGTGTTTTCAAAGGGGTGGCCGGTGTTCCTAGTGTGTGGCGCAGGGGCCCAGCCTCTGGGCAACCTAGGTTAGTCTGTAGAGTACTGTGGCCAGCCCTGAAGGGGAACAGAAGCTGGTAGCAAATACCCAACCTTCTCTCCTCTTGTCCTCCAAGCTCCTGCTCAGCCTCCCCAGTGCAGAAGTGTGGAAAGGGATGGGACTGGTCCTGAGGGGCTATTTAAGACACCCAGCCTAGGCCGGGCGTTGGTGGTGCACGCCTTTAATCCCAGCACTCGGGAGGCAGAGGCAGGCGGATCTCTGTGAGTTCGAGGCCAGGCTAGACCGACAGCCTCCAAAACAGAGAAACCCTGTCTCGTAAAACCAAAAAAAAAAAAAAAAAAAAAAAAAAAGACACCCAGCCCAGACTTCGTAAGTGTCTGTTGGACAGAGCTCCATTGATGAGAAATCTGAGGACTCCATATGGTAATCGGTCACCTCTTCAGACAGGAAGGGACACGGGCCACCTGTGAGCTTATGCTGAACGTATGCTGGGAATTAGAGGCAGAAATCCTAGGGATGGAGCAGGAGAAGGGATAAATAAGAGGTTCCTGAGTAGGGCTGACTGCCACCCCAGTGCTGCAGGGACCACTGTGTGGAGTCACTCATCACCAGCATCTAACTGGCTTCCAGGCCTGGGGTTCACAGAGGAGGATGGGGCTTGGGGAGGCAGAGACAACCTGGTGTGGGGGAAGGCTCCCACTCTTCACCTGGTTATTTATTCAACAAACATGGAGAGTCTCTCCTTGCTGGGTCCTGAGAGCACTGTGGTAAGCACACAGGGGCACAGGGTCCAAGGAGGCAGAGCGCCTGTCTCCTTGACCCCGGTGGATGACCAAGTGAGAGACGACAAAAAGAGTTGGCGAGGGGACAGGCCACCTCCAGCGGGAAGCATGGTCTTCAGCTTGGACTAGGAGATAATCTAAGAGGCAACCGAAGAATCGCCAATACCTTGGTGGTCAAACAAAGGGT
This sequence comes from Mesocricetus auratus, assembly GCF_017639785.1. Taxonomy (NCBI): domain Eukaryota; kingdom Metazoa; phylum Chordata; class Mammalia; order Rodentia; family Cricetidae; genus Mesocricetus; species Mesocricetus auratus. The sequence goes on from NW_024429202.1 coordinate 8,362,761, forward strand.
TCGTCTGCAAAACAATTTTAATAGCTGCGAGGAACCTTACCATATATGCTAATATGTATATATATATATATGTATCTTATGCATGTGCTAGTATGTGCTTAGTATATATCAGTAGTGTATACTACAGAGTCAGGGTGAAAGAGGCGTGGCTTCCAGTCCCAAGAACTGGTAGTACAGGATGCTGCTAGATTCTTTTTTTTTTTTTTTTTTTTTGGTGGGGTTCAAGACAGGGTTTCTCTGTAGCTTTGGAGCCTATCCTGGAACTCGCTCCATAGACCAGGCTGGCCTCGAACTCACAGAGATCCGCCTGCCTCTGCCTCCAGAGTGCTGGGATTAAAGGCGTGCGCTATCAACGCCCGGCCGCTGTGAGATTCTTATAAAAACTTATAGCATGCAAAGATGGGGGCAGCCCTGGGCTGGAGGAAGAACATGTGTGTGGAGTTGTAGGAGGAGGAGTAGCTCCTCCACAAAAGGGCAGAGTGTGTGACTGAAGTTGGTTCTCAGTGTGCTTGCCTAGCATGTATGAAACGCTGGGTTCTATCCCCAGCACCCCAGAAACCAGGCATGGGGTGTAACCCCAGCACTTGGGGGTTAGAGGCAGGGTGATCAGAAGTTGAAGGTTATTATAGGCTACACAGCCAAGTTTAAGGCCAGCCTAGTATACATGAGACCCTGTCCCAATTTCTCTTTCATTCATTCATTCATTCATTCATTTTTTTTAAAGACAGGGTCTCACTGTGAATTTCTGGCTGCCATGAAACTCACTTTGCAGACCAGGCTGGCTTTGAACTCAGAAATTCAACTGCCTTTGCCTTCCAAGTGCTTGGATTAAAGGCATTCATCACTTTTTGTTGGTTTTTGAGAGAGGGTTTCTCTGGCTGTCCTGGAATTTGCTTTGTAGATCAGGCTGGCCTCCAACTCACAGAGATCTGCCTGTCTCTGCAGCCCGAGTGCTAGGATTAAAGGCGTGTATCACCGCCTGGCCTTTTTAAAAGATGAAAAAAAGCCAACTTTAGTCTGTCGGAAAACTTGTTTATGGGGGCTAGAGAGGCAGATGGCACTGGCAGCTCCTTTGGAGGACCCCGGTTCAAATCCCCGCTCACATGGCTGCTCACAACTGTCTGTAACTTCAGTTCCAGGGGATCCAACACTCTCTCTCACACAGACAAACATGCAGGCAAAACACCAATGCACATAAATTTTAAAAAGAAAAACTTGTTTATTCCACAGCCTTCTGGGTGGAGACAAGGGGGAAAGCAAGGGCGGTGAGAATCCTTGTCAGTATGCAACATCCGACAGCCAAGCATCGTGGCATGGGACCAGGGTACCGGAGGCAGGAAGCTGAGAGGGATTTCAAGGCCAGTTTGCTCTATATATGGAGTCCCAGGCCAGCCAGAGCTATTTATCAAGACCCTGTTGCCAGTGAAAACACACACACACACACACACACACACACACACACACACACACACGCACGCACGCACGCATGCATGCATGCATGCATACATACATACATACCTGCATATATACATACATGCATACATGCATCTATCTTTCTTGGAACTGAAGAACACTGAATCCATTTGTGGTAGCATGATGTCATTTCCCTTCAGTGTAACTCTTCTTTATTTCCGTTTCCTATATGCCCCCTGCCTGAGCCTGGCACTGTTGATTAACATCCAAGGCACATATAAACAAACGCAGTCAGTTTGAGGTCCCCCGCCTTCCATCCACTTGAGACACAGAGCCTCACCCAGCCTGAGGTGATGGCTGTCCTCACCACTCTCCCCGAAGCAAGTGCCCCATGGGCCGGCTGTCTTGTTACCTTCTTCCGCTCACTGTGAACACTTGACCACAGTAACGTAAGTGTAATTAGAAGCAGGAGAGGCAGGAACAATATTTAAATTTGGAGAAGTAACCAGGTACAGCAGGGTGTAGTGGTGCACCCCTGTGGTCCAGCACTTAGGAGGGAGATGCAGAGGACCAGGAGTTCAAGATCATCACAGGCTACATAACAAGGTTTTGGGCTACCTGAGACCCTGTCTCTAAGGACCAAGGCAGGGCCAGGAAGATGACTCAGGGAAACAGGCGCTTGTCTGACAGCCTGATGACTTGAGTTCAATCCCTGGACACGCATGGTGAACAGAGAGAACCGACTCCTAAAACTTGTCCTCTTGACACCTGTGGTGGGATGTCCTGGCATTCACATAATTTTTTAAGACAGTATAAGCTAGTGGTGCACACTTTTAATCCCAGGACTCAAGTGCACATCAGGAAGGCTTCTGTAAGTTCAAGGTCAGCCTGGCCTACTAAATGAGTTCCACATGAGCTAGGGGGGAGGGGCAGGGGGAGGAGGGAGGGAGAGATGGCTCAGAGGTTAAGAGCATGGGCTGCTCTTTCAAAGGCCCTGAGTTCAATTCCCAGCAACCACATGGTGGCTCACAACCATCTATAATGAGATCTGGTGCCCTCTTCTGGCCTGCAGGCATACATGGAGGCAGAATACTGTATGCATAATAAATAAATAAATCTTAAAAAAAAATCCCTGATCCTTCCCAAGGGCTAGGATGGCATGTTCACCATCCCATAGCTTCATCAGTTTAAAAAATTTTTTTAAAAAAGAGAAGGGCGAAGGAAGAGTAGCTTTTTTGTTTGTTTGTTTGCTTTTGTTCTTTGAGACAGGGTTTCTCTGTGGCTTTGGAGGCTGTCCTGGAACTCGATCTTGTAGACCAGGCTAGTCTCGAACTCACAGAGATCTGCCTGCCTCTGCCTCCCGAGTGCTGGAATTAAAGGCGTGAGCTACCACCGCCCGGCTGAGAGTAGCTCTTTCAGTTAATGCTTTTATGTACCTTGTCCCGGAATAGACATCAAAGTTAAAGCCAAAATATCACATTATCAAAGGTTCTCTCCAAGAAACACATCGATTCTCTGTATATAAATGCAGACTCGGTTTAACTGGGTTATCAATCTAGACTTGGCACAGGAAGCCACCCTGTGAGTAGGAAGCCCGAGGCATCCAGCCAGTGTGGGCAAATTCTGTGGGGCTAAGATGTGTCTGGAAGCGGGAGCCCTGCCTAGCACAGGTACTTGTTAGCACTCTGCAAATGTCTAAATGCCAACCCTATGCTGGACCCTTGTATGAAGACTCCTGAACTGGGAGTCCAAGAGCCAGCTGTAGTGATACAAACCTATGACCCCAGCCCTTGGGAACTGGAAACAAGAGGGTCAGATGTTCAAGGTCACCCTGGCCTGCAGAGGGTGTTTGGGGCCCCCCGGGCTACACAAGACCAAGTCTCAATAAACAACAGAAAAATAAATAAAATCCATACACGTTCAGAGCCCTAATCTTTTTTCTTTCTTTGTTTGAACTGAATCTGTTGTTGTTGTTGTTATTTCGAGACAGGGTTTCTCTGTGGCTTTGGAGGTTGTCCTGGAACTCTGGAGACCAGGCTGGCCTTGAACTCACAGAAATCTGCCTGCCTCTGCCTCCCGAGTGCTGGGATTAAAGGTGTGGGCCTGATTTTAAGATTTGTTTTATTTTGCGTGTATGAGTGCTTTGCTTGCAAATGTGCATACCACATAGACTCCTGGTGCTCTCAGAGTTTGTGAGTGTATTGGATCCTCTGGAACTGGAGTTACCCTGTAAGTGTTAGGAACAGAAACTGTGTCTTTTACAAGAGCAGCAAATGCTCTTAGACACTGGCCACCTCTCCAGCTGAGAGATGGAGCCCTAACCTTAACACGGAGCTCTTGGTGCTTTGACTATCTACTGACAGAGCAGTAGTGAGCAGGACAGACTGAGCTTGCACTGAGGGCACTTGCCAAACTCCACAGGGTATAAGAAGCATTGCGCAGTAAGGCAAGAAGGACCAAGGGATCTCTTGGAACCAGAAAAATAGCTGGTTGTGAACCACACAACCTGGGTGCTGGGAGCTGAACTCGGGATCTCGGGGAAAGCAACAAGAGCCTTAACTGATGTAATCATCTCCCTAGCCCTCTTTAATTCTTTCACACTTATATTTACTTATTGTGTGCATGTGTGTGTGTGTTAAAGGACAACTTCTCCTCCCATGCAGCTTCCAGGGACCCATCCGCAGGTTGTCGGGTTCAATGGCCAATGCCATTACACACTGAGTCATCTCATCAGCCCCGGTTTACTATCTTTAAAACTGGGACTTCAGTCAAGCGAAGTGACACACACCTTTGATCCCAGCACTCAGGAGGCAGAGGCAGGCAGATCTCTGAGTCTGAGGACAGCTTGGTCTACAGAGAGAGTTCCAGGACAGCCAGGACTACACAAAGAAACCTTGTCTCGAAAAACTGAAAAGAAAAGGAGAAGAAGAGGAGGAGGAGGAAAGAAAGAAAGGGAAGAAAGAAAGAGAGAAAGGAAGAAAGAAAGAAAGAAAGAAAGGAAGAAAGAGCTGTCTACAGTCTAGGTTCCCAGACCCAGAAACAGTTTCACCTCCAGAGGGCAGTCTTCTCACTTCAACTAACCTAATTAAAACAGTCTCCTACACCAGGCATGCCCAAGCCGCCTGTCTCCCAGGTGAGTCCAGATCGCAACAAGTTGACACGTGAGATTAATCATTACAGCCCCTAGACAAAGGCACTGTGGGATGTGGACGGTGGAGGCAGGACCTGCAAGGCTGCTAACCGCCATGTTAGGTGAGGAAGGACTTGGGACTAAGTGGAAGGAACAGCAGTGAGGAGGCCCCTGTTCTGTCCCAGGCTGAGGTGCAGAGGGGTGGCCACACAGCATCCCAAACACCCTGCCTCCGTGACACTAGCCGGCCTCACTGTGGCCCCGGCTCTCACCACCTCATGAGCAGCCTGGGTTTGCTTGGTTTTTAACCAGTTCGGCTTCTTAGGCTAGTCCCATCCACAGGGTTTTGTTACTTGTTTTGGGAGAGTTTTTTGTTGTCTTGAGACTTCAGTTCTGTTCTGAAATAAACTGTCCTTAAGGTCTACAGGTCAGATAACTATAACAAAACCTTGACTTGGACAAAGGTCCCCTTTGCATCTGAGCATTGGATTTAAATGGAAAAAAAAAATTCAGGCAGGGTCTCATGTAGCCCAAGCTGGCCTTAAACTCACCAAAGATGACCTTAAACTCTTGAACTCTTGCCTCCACCTCCTGGGAGCCAGGGTTATAGGCAAGCAGCACCACACTTGGTTTACACAGTGCTGGGGGGCAAGCCCAGGACTTCATGCATGCTAGGCAAGCTCTCTGCCCATCCCGGGCCCCAAACATGGAACCTTGAGAAGGAGAACTCCAATCCTCACAGACTAGCCGCTCCTGTAAGAGCTTGGTCCCCAGCTGTTGGCGTGTTTGGGAGGGTCTAGTGTGAGGGAGTCACGTGGGAGGCATGTGCTTGAAGCTAACCCCTTCCTCTCTGCCACTGTGGAGGAGCAGCCGCCTCCACACACCCCTGCGGTGCCTCGTCACAGGCCTCGAAGCAGCAGAGCATCTGACCATGGCCTGAAACCAAAAGATGTCTGTCCTCGCTTTAAGCTGTCTCTCTCGGGTATTTTGTCAGTGAAGGGATCTCACAAAGGACCCAGGTTCCGTTCACAACACCATGGCTTACAACCACCTGTAACTCCAGCTCCAAGGGATCAGATACCTCTTTTGGTCTCCAATAAACAAAAAGTAAAAATAAGTCTTTAAAACCACAAGCACTAAATAAATCTTTTTTTAAAAAAAATTTTTAAAGGGGGGGCTGGAGAGATGGCTCAGAAGTTAAGAGCACTGACTGCTCTTCCAGAGGTCCTGAGTTCAATTCCCAGCAACCACATGGTGGCTCACGACCATCTACAATTCAATCCGGTGTCCTCTTCTGGCATATAGGCAGAACACTGTATATGTAATAAATAAATCTTTTTAAAAAATTTTAAAAACACAAGCACATAACCCCATGAATAAGGTAAAAATTAATTTTTATGCATAACAGAATAAATACATGCACACACAAACTCTGCCCGTTGCTGGGAGGTCGGCCAGCAGCAAAGGCTGTCTGGGATAACCGAGGAACCACAAGACTATCTATAATTACAGGGACCTGTCCTGAAGAAAGAGGTTCTACAAAGAACCCTAACACCTTCATTTAAGCACATCCCGGAACCAGAGCTGGCAGCAAATTCTGTTATTGTTTGTTAGGAGCATGACACCGGTGATGTTTAGGACAGATGAATGAATGCTCAGCTCCCTGGCTCCGATGTGCCCACCCCTTCTGGACATGGGCTGTGATTAGCCTAGAATGCTCTAGGTTAATTCAGAAAGAGCAGTGGAGTCCACTCCCAGGCTGCAATTCCACCGGGGGCCAGATGTGGCAGCCAGCGTGCAAGCCAGCGTGAGAGAGAAGCTCCCCTTCTTTTCCTATGCCAGACAGCTTGGGGGAAGCAAGGTGAAATCAACAGGAAGCCTGCAGCAGGAGTGGGCAGGACACAGGTAATAAACGGCCAGCTGGACCCCGCATCCTGGGTGAGCAAGGGCTGTCTCTATTTGGCATGTAAATATTGGGCCTCACCCACTCTAGGTTTCATAATACCCGAGGGTATCCCAATTATGCAAGAGCTCTTGTGAAATTCTAAAATCAGTTTTCCATCTTCACAAGGAGACAGAGAGGCCTGCCATACTGTCAAGCAAACAGCAAGGGGTCATCACTGCCCTGAATGTGTTAAGCAAACCCATGATCACTTTCACCTCAGGAAGGCCAGACACACTGGAACACAGTCGAACAGGTAAAAAAGAATAAAACAAAATGCCAGTTTCTTTAAGACTGAACTACAAATTTCAGCGATAAGTACAATTTCAGCTATGCATTTGACTCCAATGTAGTGAAATCTCCACCAAAAGCTGTTCTCCGTCTGAGTCGGGCATAGACCACATGTCTATAATCTTGGCACCTGGGAGTTCTCTCTACCATGAGATCAAGGCCAGCTACACAGGGAGCTCCAGGACAGCCTGGTCTACACAGGGAGCTCCAGGACAGCCTGGTCTACACAGGGAGCTCCAGGACAGCCTGGTCTACACAGGGAGCTCCAGGGCAGCCTGGTCTACACAGGGAGCTCCAGGACAGCCTGGTCTACACAGGGAGCTCCAGGGCAGCCTGTACTACAGCGAGAGACACTCTAAAGTTCTCTGACCAAGGACCATGAGGGAACGTGAGAGGAGAGGAAAGCCAAGAGAGGCTAAGTGGGAAGCTGGAGCCATGCAGGAGGCAGGGTTGGTGACACAGGGGGTTTCGGGAAAGACCACCTGACGCTCCTGCCAGAGACAGACGTAAATATTAGGCTAAGGCAGCCTCTGCACGTGCTTCCGCAGGTCCCTGTCTGCAGCCTTGGGCACACCCTTCGAGGTGGGTGTGGTGAGGGCTAACAGTCAGGCTGGATCTGTGATGTGAAGGCACCATCCAGGCCTCCTGAGCACCGAGCCATCACCTAAGCTGCACCTCTCCTCCAGCCTGAGCCTGTGGCTGGCCCAGAGACACGCAACTGGGTTGTGACAGGTTCCCAACCGCAGATGCCCATCTAGGAGCCTTTCCCACCAGTCCTTCTGGAGCAGGGGAGCGGGGTCACACAGTGGGTGGGCAGGACACCAGCAAAGGTCACTGCAGTGTCGTCCACGGTGACTCTGAAGGGTGAGTGAAACTGCAATCCAACAGGGGTGGCTTCTCAGGGGCGCAGAGGGGGGGTAAACAAGAGTGAGTTTATACTCCCGAGGAAACACAATCTGTGACTATAAATATTTCATGGGCAAAGAAAGTACTGCCTGTGGGCATGGGGGCGGGGGAGGCAACAAATTAGATCTCCCTTTGCAAAGTGATAGGACATCTGGAAGGACAACGAGGCTGGGCTATTCTGGGCAGTGTGCTACCAGGGCCTGCGTCACAGGCACCGGCCACCCGGCTGTGCTGAAACCACAGGCTTCTAGTGGTCATCACAAAACACCTTGGGAGAGCGCTTAAGTCCAGAGGGGACAGCAAGGATAGAGCCGCTCGGGGACACCGGTGAGCCTCAGCAGCCAGGACGCAGGTGAGGGGGCGCAGAAGAGCAGCCAGAACCCTGAAAACACATGACAGGGCAGAGGGAGGGGCGGGCCCAACTCCAGCTCAGCAAGTGGCCAGAGCAAAGGTCCAGGTGAACGCAGGCTGTGCAGTCAGGCTGAGGACAATCACTGCTTTCCTTGGCCTCATCCACCCCACCCCCACCCCGCCAGTCTACCTTCCAAGCTGCAGAGACAGCAGGGAATTAAGAGCCCACTAAGTCCCAGCTGCCAGGCTGCAAACGGACCGGCAAGGTGTTGGTGAGTGCCCTGGCCCAGAGGCTCACCACAGCAGCCACACAGCTCGTTCGTGGAAAGGGACAGATTAGGAGGGACGGGTATGCTCCCAAAATACCCAGGATCCCTTCGAGCAAACTTAGCCAGAGGAGCTCTGCGAGCAGGGCACACCTGGGCTGGAAGACACAAGCTGAGTTTCTACCTCCTCACATTCGGGCAGGCAGTGCCCCCACCACCACCACCAAGGTCTGCCCTGAGGTAAGCATCAGAATCAGAAAGGCAGCCTATAGGATCGCAGAGACCTCAGCAACAGTAAAAATGAGAGCTGAGAAGTCATAGACCCATCTGGCCTCTGAAACTCCTCACCTGCAATGGGACCAATGCTTGCAAACCCAAGAGCTATGACAAGCACTAACATGTGCACACCTGGATGCCTCCATAGTGCACTCCTGATGTAACTTAAGACTATACCCACCGATCTGCTTGGCACCTCGGAGGCACAGCCACCTACCCGCCTACCTCCACTTCCTTCTCGGACCCTCAGGCCTCTCCAGTAGCACCCTAGCTCAAGTGTTCTTCATGAGTGGAATCCAGAAACCCCAGACTCATCTTGGCCTTCTCTACCATCATTAGCCCATTGGCAGACTTACCTATTCAAGGCATCTGCTTCTGTCTGCACCCCGGTTCGTGGTAGCATCTTACAAGACACCACTGCAGTCTGTCCTCTTCAAACCCTCTTCCCCAAGCCTACCCACCTCACCTCCTTCCCCAAGTACCCGTCACATACATCTCAATGTAGCTGCTAAGAAAAGCCTCCTTCCCACAGGAGTAAATGGGGGTCCACTCCTCTCCTGGCCTGAAGTGGCCCCCAAGACTCACATGCTAAAGACCTGGTATTCCCACTCCTTTGAAAGGACATAGTGTGTAGCTCATTAATTATTCACAGATATAAACACTCATTCCCACTCCTTTGAAAGGACGTAAGTGTATAGCTCATTAATTATTCACATATATAAACACTCATCAACCGCTAAATCTAGCCCAACCCAATGCTCACAGGCTCCTTCCTGCCCCTTCCCAGTACACACCACACCCACCCATCCCCTCAAGTAACCCTTATTTGGGCTTGGATCACAATGCCGATTTAGATGCAGCTGAGGCAACCCTTTCTCCAGAACAGCACCAACTATACTGGAGGTCCGACCCTCCGTGATAGGCTCTTGGGCATTGCACTCGTTAGAGGAATTACTGGGTGCCCGAGGACTCCCTTTGCAACACTCTTGAGAGCCAGGAGGACGAGAACCACGCCTTCCACTCACCTTTGTGCTCCTGGACTGACACAGGCAGCCACAATACAGGAAACAGTCAGTATCGAGTGCTTCCTGCTGCCAGGGACTGCTTGAGCACTCACAGGCACAGGCTCCTTTAATCTTCCTATCAGTGGCATCGAGTGGGCACCATTATCATGCATCTCGTGGGGACGGCGGCTCAGAAAAATAAACCAACTTGCCCAACACCAAAATGTGGTTAAAGGGTAGAGCTGTGACTCAAATCCAGCAGCCTGGACCCACAGCCTGTGAACCCCATCACTGGCCTCTCAGGGGCCAAGAAGATACTTAATAAGCGGCTATAGTATCTTTTAATTGTTTTTAATTTTATGTGCAGGAGTGTTCCACCAGCACGTGTGTCTGTGTACCACATGAATGCAGGCCCCACGGGGGCCAGCAGGGGGCATCAGATCCACCAGAACTGCAGTTACAGAAGGCTGTGAGCCTTCACAGGGGTGCTGGGAACAGAACCTGGCCCTCTAGAAGAGCAGCCATCTCTTCAACCCCACAGTATCTTTAACAAAAGACTTTGTGAGTTGGTAAGATTCTATTAAAGAAGCTAAGGGAGTCCTTATTCCCCACAAGGAGACTAATAAGTGGAGAAGAGAAACGGTTGTTGAGTCACTGCCTGGACCCAAGGTTGTGAGCTGTAAGGGTCAGGCCACTCCTGGGGTCTATGGAGGAAGCCAGTGTTCAAAAGCTGTTGCCCACCTCACAACCACAGCTCAGACAGCACAGGGAGGAAACACACACCAAACATTTATTCTGTTTCGGACACTGTCACCAGCGTGAAGGGAACGGCTGAATAGCTCACAGCTGCTCTGCTCACACAAAGTTCTGAGCTATGGCCAGCACCTTGGAATACTCGCCTTCCCTCTTGCGAAGGCTGGTTGGGATAGGTGTTTTGATTCGAGTCCCCACAGGGTTCCCATTGTCCTCAATGAGGACCACGTTGTTGGAGTCAAACCTTGGGGTCATTCGGGAGCCAGGCATGCGATGCCCCACAATGAGTGCTTTCTTCTTCTGTCCCCTGATGGCCAGCAGAATCCGGTCGCCGACCTTGCCCACCCCGCTCTTGTTATAGACATGGATGCATCGAGGCGGCCGATGGTATGGGGTGTTCCCCAGGGCACTGTTGTCCACCACACGCACCCGAGTCATCTTCTGGATTGCATCGAGGCTCCCAGAGGTGCTGGTGGGAGAGAAAGAAGTCTGTGACGAGGACCACAAGGCACAGGTCCCAGAAAGCCAGAAGGTGCATGACAGCCACACGCATAGACATACATGTACATGTCAGCCACATGCATATACATATATGTACATGCTGAGCAGAGTATGACCCAGAAACCAACAAAAAGGGAGTTTGTGAGGCCTCAACTACCCATTTCCTTATATTCGAGCACTTCTTAGACCACCAGTGTGTTGGCTGTAATCCCACACTTGAGAAGCTGAGGCAGGAGGATCATGGGCTTGGCCAGCCTGTGTTCCTCAGTAAGACCCTCTCACAAAACCAAAAGCTTCTACTGAGTGTCGAGATTCCGGTTTTTCTGGGACAACAAACTTCATGGCATACGTCATATTCAGCCTTTGGTTTCTGAAAGTCGAGGAGGGCTAAAGAATCTCTCCAGGCAGCCTCACCCCTGCCAATCCTGCAGAACCTGCTTCCCCGGTGCAGCCCATCCCTGCTCTCATAGAACCTGGGAACCTGGAGACTTTCCTGAAGGAGCCCTGGCACAACACAGCAGAACAACTTCTTATTGCTTCCAAAGGGACTTGCTTGGCTTGGCTTTTGGAGATGGGTCTTCCAGATTGTCCAGTGTCCTGGGAGCAGTGATCCTCCTGCTTCAGCCTCCAAAGGTGGGAAGAAGCAACTGCAGCACACTAGCCCCCAGATCCAATCCTTTTCAGACACTATTACTGGCAGATCCAGGTGGAGTTTCTGTCTCCCGATGCTCACCCCCAAAAAAGTGTGATTTTTCTCTAGCTCAATCCCAGGGTCTCCTGGAACCGTTTCTCCACTCGCCTTTCCCCATGGCCTCCAGCTAGTGACTCCACCTCGGGGCCACACTGCTCCTTTGGGTAGCCTTGCCTTTCCACTACAGAGCTCCCTCCAAAATACGCAACACACACTGAAAAGTCGGGAGGTCCCAAGTTTGCAACCTACTCCCATCCACTGCTGCTGCTGTGAAAGGCTTCCCAGAAACTTCTTTCTAGGTGCACCCACTCACCTCCTTCCTCGGACAGCTCTACTCAGACCTGACAAACACTCCCCAAACCTCTCTGCTCTACTATATACTCATCATGTTCTTCTTTAAAAAACGGGTTTTTTTGGTTTTTGTTTTTTGTTTTTGGTTTTTACGAGACAGGGTTTCTCTGTATTGTTTTGGAGGCTATCGGTCCAGCCCAGCCTCCAACTCACAGAGATCCGCCTGCCTCTGCCTCTGAGTGCTGGGATTAAAGGCGTGCGCCACCACCGCCCGGCAAAAAACGGGTTTTAAAAACTACTTTAACTTACTATGTGTGTGTGCGCGCACGTACACATGACTGGAGGTGAGAGGACAACTTAGAGGAGCTGGTACGCTCCTTCCACCGTGAGGGTCCTGCGGATGGAGCTCACTCAGGTCACCAGGCGTGGTGGCAGCCAACACCATTGCCGAGCCACTTTCCCCCACTCTCACCCGGCTTCTCAGCCGCCTCACAGCTGGTTTCTGAGGCCTGCCTTGAGGACTGGCCTGCACTAGAAGCAACTCTCACTCATGTCTGCAGGAAGCAGCAGAGACGGCGGCACGGGGTCAAGGCAGAAGGCAATGTGGCTGGGCGGGGCCAGCCTGGCTTGGTAGGGAAGCACGTGCGGACAAGAACTGTACAATTCTGTAATTGAAGGACAATTCTGCTGGGCTTCCTGGTGCATGGAAACAATCCTGACTACGTAGGAGACCAGGCAGGACGATGGCAAGTTCAAAGTCAGCGTGAGCTACAGAGTGAGCTCAACGTCAGCTTGGGAAACTTAGCCAGAGCTTCTCTCAAAATAAAAGGTAAAGCAGATGACTGGTAGCTCACACTTGTAACCCTGGCGCTCGCTCAGGAAGCAGAAGTGGGAAGACGGCCAGCCTGACCTACGGGGAAATATTCACACCTGCTACAGCCCTCTAGTGAAACCCTATTGTATAAAGCAAACGAAAACAACAGAAATCAAAATAAATGTAAAAAGACGGTTGGTCGGAAACTCTAGATTCAATCCAGTCTTGAAAAAAGAAATTCATTCTTAAAAAAGTTTAGGGTGGTACAAGCCTTTAATTCCAGCACTCAGGAGGCAAAGGCAGGTGGATCTCTGTGAGTTCAAGGACAGCCTGGTCTACAGAGCTAGTTCTAGGACAGCCAGGGCTACACTGAGAAACCCTGTTTCAAAAAACAAAACTTTGGGGTCAGCAAGATGGCTCAGCAGATAAAGGTGCTTGCCGCCAAGCCCAACAACCTGAGTTTGATCCCCAAGACCCATAATGCAGAGAAACAACTTCTGCAAGCTGTCCTCTGACTTCCAAATGTGTACCATGACATCATGATACACCTGCATGCCGGAATCAATCTCAATCTCTCTCTCTCTCTCTCTCTCTCTCTCTCTCTCTCTCTCTCTCTCTCTCTCTCTCTCTCTCTCTCTCTCTCACACACACACACACACACACACACACACAGAGTGAATGCAAGGGGTTTACATCCTGAGAATTTTTTTTTTTTTTGGTTTTTCGAGACAGGGTTTCTCTGTGGCTTTGGAGGCTGTCCTGGAACTCGCTTGGTAGTCCTGGCTGGTCTCGAACTCACAGAGATCCGCCTGCCTCTGCCTCCCGAGTGCTGGGATTAAAGGTGTGTGCCACCAACGCCCGGCTGAGAATTTTTTTTTTAATGTAAGGGGTTTATATCCTGGGAATGACAGGATCAGAGCTGTGACAATAAGTATGTGGCAGGGACTGCAGAACAGCGTCCATCACAGGCCACACTTTCCTGGACCCAAGACATGACGTGCACATTTGTCCTATCCCTCCCCCATGCTGACTAAATCCTAGCTCCCACCGGCCCCTGACACCTCCCTGAGTTTCCTCTCCCATTCTAGTCACCACAGGATCCAACCAGGGTGGCAGGCTTAGCCAGGGACACTTCTGAAGAACAAGATGTCAAGCATTACCTGAAGCAGCGCTGGCCGAATGCTCTGCCGATGTGGGCAAAGGGGCCCCAGAGCTCAGCGAGAACAGCCATGGGATCCCAAGACGGCAAACCTGCAGGAAAGGGGACAGAGCCTGCTTTACATGGGGCCTTGTATGGGAGAGGACACTGCAGCACAAGTTCATTAGTCACTAAATAAGCATCTTAGTGTGTGAATGACACACAATGATTAGACAGAACTCCAGCTCCCAATCCTGATGAGTCAAAGCTGCCAGCCCTACAGCTTCTCCAAGCAACAGAAAACAGGAGTCCTTTAGCATCTGGAGAAGGAGTTACAGACAGTTGTGAGCTGCCATGTGGGTGCTGAGACTTGAACCCTGGGCCTTTGGAAGAGAAGAGCAGCCAATGCCCTTAACCACCGAGCCATCTCTCCAGTCCCCGAACACTTTTTTTTGTTTTTTGTTTTCAAGACAGAGTTTCTCTGTAGCTTTGGAGCCTGGTACTCACTCTGTAGATCAGGCTGGCCTCAGACTCACAGAGATCCATCTGCCTCTGCCTCCCAAGTGCTGGGATTAAAGGCGTGTACCACACCACCTGGCTCCCCTGAACACCTTCTTGTCACCTGTGTGCCCTCTGAAACCATCAGCATCCTGGAAGAAAGTAGATCAGCCAGGCCGGTAGCACAGGGCTGCAATCCCAGATCTTCTGGGTAGGAGGGTGCACACTCCACACCTGGCCGGACTACAGAGTGAGTTCTAAGCTGGTCTGGGTAACTCATCAAGATCCTGTATTAAAACCGATTAAGCCAGTTGTGGTGGCTCACACCAGTAATTCTAGCACACTGAAGGCTGCAGCGAGGCTGGAGGATGAAAAGTTCAAGACCTGTGCTATGTAGCGAGCTCTGGCCAGCCTGGGTTACATGAGACCCTACCTGAAAGAAATTATTAAAACACAAAACAAGCCAGGCAATGGTGGCGCACACCTCTAGTCGCAGCACTCAGGAGGCAGAGGCAGACGGATCTCTATGAGTTCAAGGGCAACTTATTCTACAGAGTGAGCTCCAAGACAGCCAGCTACATAGTGAGACCCTGATTGGAAAAATAAAACAAAACAAGCAAACAAAAAGACAAAACAAAATATGGAGCCGGAGAGATGGCTCAATGGTTAAGAGTACTGGCGGATCTTGCAGAGGATCTGAGTTCAGTTTCCAGCACCCACATGGTGGCTCACAACCATCTGTGACTCCAGTTCCAGGGGTCAGGCATCCCTTCTGGCCTTCTTGGGTACCAGGCACACAAACACTGGTATACATGAAACAAAAAAAAAGTTAAAAAGGGTTGAGAATACAGCTCAGTGACGGTAATGTGTTTGCACACCCTGGATCCAATCCCCACTGCGGAAGCAGGGTGCAAATGAGACGATCTAAGCAGCTTCCAAAGTCACCTGTCACATATCACCCTTCCCAAACGTGAATGCCAGGACACCTGTAGAGTCCAAGGTCGGCAGAGAAGAGCCAAAGCCACCCTTGCCAAGGCACTGACCACAGTCTATATGTGGGTGAGTCTCCCCCACAGCACTGTGGCATGGAAAACTTCCACAGACAGTAGACAGAGATTCAGCACCTAGGTCACAGAACCTGGACACATAAACACAGACGTCAAAAAGTCCTTTAGGGCATGAGCCTTGCTGCGCCATGGCAAGGAAAAGCCAGATGGGGATCCCAGCTGTAAGCAAGCCAGCTCTTCCCCCCAGACACCGGGCCACAGAGGGCACTGCTGGAGAGCTCTAGAGCTGTACCTAAGCACTGGAGTATTTACACACAGCTTTGCCTAGCGAGGCCTCAACATGCCTGCCTCAGATAATACTATTTAATAAGGGTGGGAGAGAAGTCGCTAGTCACTTCCAGAAATACCTGGGCATTCCACAAGTGCCTGTCACTTAGCACCTTGCCTCAAACCCCATCACCCAGTGTTCTCCTTGGGGCTCCTGTGAAGTGCTGGCCCACTCAGAAAACTTGCAGCAGATGGCAACTAATCCAGGCAATCCTGAGCACCGGACACACAGAGGCCAACAGCAGCCCAGCTTTACTAACCGAAGATCCTGGCCCAGTGGCTACGGAGAGCGCCCAGAACAGGCTGGGCACCCCGTGCTTATCGGCTCTTTTCTTCTTCCCATCTCCCTTCCCAGGTGAGGAAACTGAGTTACACAGAGCCTCAGCCTGGGGACCTCCCTCGGCACCCCCCAGGCTCTGCGTTGCCGGGTCCGTTTTCCTGATGGACCTTTGCTGTGGTGGTTAAAGCTGCACGCTGTGCACTGTCACCTCACTTAAGTCAGACACCCCTGAGCATACTTCTACAGACCCCACTGTTCTCACACACACACTCACACACACACACACACACGTAACTTGACCAAGGTGAGACAGTGAGGAGTAGCAGGGCTGAAATTTGAACCGCAGTAGTCCGCTTATGCAACCTGAAGTATTTCTCCAACTGCTAACACACTCTAGTTCCATCAAGAACGCTGGCATTTGCCAGGTGTGGTGGTGACGCCTTAATCCCAGCACTCAGGAGGCAGAGGCAGGCTTGAGACCAGCCTGGTATACACAGCAAGTTCCAGACAGCCAGGGCAATATAGATAGGCCTTCATCTAGAAAACAAAACAAAGACTTCATGGCCACTTTATTGTACTCCACAGCCGAGTGACATCCCAGCCCCTATATTTAAGCTCTGAGGCAGTCTGTAGTGCAGGTAGCAAGAAGGGCTCACGCTCTAAGCATAACTGAAAATGGCAGAAAACCACCACAGCTCTGGAGGGCAGCCACCTGCACCCCCAGCCCCAGCCAAGTTGTGCCATCTGATGCCAGCCAGCCTTCAGGATTGCTCCCGGAGGAAAGGGACTCCTTGGATATCCAAAATTAATTGAATGCAGCCCACATGGCTCATCCTGGGGTCACAGGAACCTCATCTCGGCACTTGGCTCCTAGAATGCTAGACCAAGAACTATAGAAGTGCTGAGGGGTTCCTGGAAGCTCCTGGTAGGGTTACCGCCACAAATCCCAGTGCTCCAGGAACCCTCTAACCGCTAAAGAACGCTCCCAGGCCTCCACTTAGTGCCTGCTTTCAGCTGGCCCTGTGGCCCACGTCCCTCTCTACCTACTGAGTCTGAACCATTTCTTCAAGTGAGGGGCAGCCCGATCTACACGGGGCAGCCCTGCACCCTGTGCCGGTGGAAATGTCACTGAGGCAATGTACAGTGTGCTGTGGGATTGAACCTTGCACATGCTAGGACAGCAATCTGCCGAGCCACACATCAGCCCTACATGGATCTTGCCAAGCTAGAAACTGAACCTAGGGTCTCAAAAATGCCAGGCAAGCCCTCTACCACGGAGATACAGCCTCTCCCAGCGCCCAGACATGCCTTGAACCTCTCAGGTCGCTGAGATCACAGTAGGCCTGTGACACCAGGCCATTAGGTCCGGTTTCTGGTAATTCCGGAAGTCCCTTCACGTTCTACTCCTTGCTACTTACTCCCCCCATTCAGAAACTTACTAGGACTCCTCAAATGGCCACAGGAACTTTTAGGGCAAGGACTCTGCACCCTACCTTCAAGCACAAGGGTCATGCCTCCAGGAAAGACTTCAACTTTCCTAAAAGGCCAATGTTACTCTCACTGTTTCTAATGGATCTGACAGTGACTGTAACCTCTGACCTCAACCCCAGTTGACCCAGCAGTTTTCCATGGCCCTAAAGCACAGTCACAGACCTCACCTATGTGCCTTATTCCTCAAAAGACAACTGCTTCTCTTGGAAAAGATCTCAGGTCCCCCCAAAATAGGAGTGCAATAAATAAATTAGGTGTCACCCCCCCCCATCTGACACTGGAACCTCACAGGCAGTCCCCTCCAGGAGTTCCCTAGTGCCAGCATGGTGCTAGCAGTGGGGGAAGTTCATGCTTTGTCTACAGACCCCTGGAAGCAGCTCCCTGTCTAGTATGGGCAATGCCCACATCAGCAAAAAACCGCTCCACAGCTATGGGACAGCAGTGGACATCAAGGAAACTCTTTTTTTTTTTTTTTTGGTTTTTCGAGACAGGGTTTCTCTGTATTGTTTTGGAGGCTGTCGGTCCAGCATGGCCTCGAACTCACAGAGATCCGCCTGCCTCTGCCTCCCGAGTGCTGGGATTAAAGGCGTGTGCCACCACCGCCCGGCTCAAGGAAACTCTTGATAGGCCTTTACATTCTCTGCTAGCACAAGTCCGCCCTGCAGACACGGGACCTGAGGCTTGGCAGACCTGGGCACACAGAACAACATGTCTTGTGTTTGCCCAGACCTCAGTATTTCTTCCTTTACGACACTCTCATTCAGATGGAGCTGGGGTATTTGGAAGATTCCAGTGCCGGAGGTGGCTTTTCACGTGATTTCCTGGTCAACTCACAGCACTATCCTCCCATTTCAGAGTGTGAATCACAACCTCTCCTTCACAGGGTAGGGTGGAGATGATTTAATGTCTGGAGAGGCACGCCCCTTTCCCAGCTTGGTCAAACTCCCCACTGCGCTGCAGAAGCACAGAGGGGAGCGTAGAGACACCCGGTGGTGTCTGCTAGCCTTATCACATGCAGCCCCCCCTAGAATGCAAGCTCCACGGAGTCAGAGCCCAGCACCTGCCCGCTTACTGCTCTAGGGTTGAGAGCAGTTACTGACACGTGGATCCCAGAGTTTCCCTGTTCTGTGCGCTTCTGTGTGTTAGGTCTTTTCTCCTGCACCCATCCAGACTTCTGATGTTTAAGAGCAATAGTTCCCAACCTAAGGGTTTCAACCCCTGGGGGGGAAGGGAATGAATAACCTTTTCACTGGATCACCTAAGACCATTGGAAAAACAGATATTTACAGTAGCAGAATTGTAGTTGTGAAGTAGCAAAACAAAAATAACTTCATTACTGGGCTGGAGAGATGACTCAGAGGTTCCAAGAGCACTGCCTGCTCTCCCAGAAGTCCCAAGTTCAATTCCCAGCAACCACATGGTGGCTCACAACCATCTATAATGAGATCTGGTGCCCTCTGCTGGCCTGCAGGCATATGTATAGGCAGAACACAGTATGTATAATAAACAAATCTTTAAAAAATAATAATTTTATTATTAAAGGGTCACAGTATTAGGAATGTTGAGAACCACTGATTTAGAGGGTTCATTTTTAGCTAGTTTTTCTTTCGGGGGCGGTTAGCTAGTTTTCATACTAAGGACTAGAAGAACAATTAAGAATAACACTTGGTATGCGTTGTGAAAAAAAATCACCACTATTTGAGGATATTTATCTATTACTGCGTGTGTCACAGTGCAGAGGTCAGAGGGCAACTATGGGGTCAGATCTCTCCTTCCCCCTTTACTTGGGTTCTGAGTAGCAGGCTTAGCTTCTCAGACTTGTGCACAAGCCGATGCTGCCTTGCAGAGCCTTCTTTTCCCAGGTATCACTTAGGTGTTGAATTTCAGTACAAAGTAACCAGCAAAGATGCTCTCTATATAAGTAGGCCAGTATACTGAGTACCAGAGACCTATACATTGTTTCCAAGCCAGGCCTGGTGGCTGGCACCTTTAATCCCAGAACTCTGGAGGGACAGGCACTTGCCTGACCTGGATGATGTCCTGGGTTCAGTCTCTAGTACTAGGGGCAGGAGGACCAATACACAGGAACCACATTTAGATCAAGGCCAGCCTGGGAATTCCAGGCCAGCTTCACCTACAGAGACCCTGTCTCCAAAAACAAAACAAATCAAATGTTAAGCAGGAAAAAGCAAGGGCTGGCACTTTGAAGAATCACAAAAAGACCCTTCCCATCATTCTGGACCAACAAATGCTTGTATTTGGGGCTTCAACACCTGTTACTGTTTCCCTATCCTCATGCTCTTTCAGGAAGTTTATTTTGTGTATACAGTTTAACCTCACACAAGTCTAATATGTTGCAATTCTCAAGTATCCACACCACAGTGCTTTTATTGATGATTTCATTCCTAGGCACCCAATGGAAACAGAAAAACAAATCAAAACAGGCAACTGTGAGAGGCTGGACCAGTTGAGGACTTGCATCATTTTGCAAGTGGAGGAATTCAGTCAGAAATGGTACTACTACTTGTCACTCCTCCCAGGTTATAAGGCAACCAAATCCAGACCAGAGCTCAAAGCTGCTGCTACTAAGTACACCCAGCAGGACAGGGATATGGCTCAGATGCAGTTTTACCCACTAAAATACTTCACCAAAAATAAATACAACACTGTGTGTTTTGTTTGTTTGTTTTCAAGACAGGATTTCTCTATGGCTTGGAGGCTGTCCTGGAACTAACTCTCAGAGATCCACCTGCCTCTGCCTCCTGAGTTCTGGGATTAAAGCCATGCACCACCACCGCCCAGCAGTACACATTCTTAAAACTCAAGAAATAAAAAGTTGCCTTTGTTGTGGTGTACATACCTATGATTTCAATACTGGGGAGGTGGGGCGGGTAGATCAAGAGTTCAAGGCCAACATTAGCTACATAGAAGTTCAAGGCCAGCCTGAGTTAGACTATCCCAAAAAGAAAACAAATAAAACCACCAAGGCCAGGCATGGTGGTACATGCCTGTAATCCCAGCACTTAGGCGGCAGAGACAAGTGGATCTCTGCGAATTCAAGACCAGCCTGGTCTACATACTGAAGTCCAAGCTAGCCCCGGCTACATAGTAAGATCCTGTCAACAACAACAGTAACACACCACACCCAGCACAGTCCAGGGCAAGACAGAAGCAGATTTGACTCACCTGCCCAGGTGTGAGTTTTCACAGCATTACTTACCAATGAGCACAGCACCCTTCAACAATAAATGAAGATGTATTTCAACTACAGCGGCCACTGAGCAACCCATTCCTCAATTTGGTCCACAGTTTTTATCTTATGTCTAACTTTCTATGAGGACTTAACTGAGCCAGTGGCAAGGAGCCAGGGCTAAGAAGTCAGGCAGCCAGAGGAATGTGGGACAGCAAGGTTACAACAAAGAGGAAATGCTACTGGCAGGGCTCATCTCTGATATGTCTGTGACCTTTAAATCACGTCCCCAGGTCTCAGTAATTGTGGACAATCGGGGGCCATTGGGTAGAGAGGAGCCCATGGATCTGAAAGTGCTCTAGCTTCACTTAGGTGAGGGACCACTTCAACTGGGATATTCTTCTGGTCTACACAGTAGGCAGCTTGTTTCCTGGCCTCACTCCTCCATCATAAGGCAGCGTCCATTCCTCCATCTCAGATCAGTCCTCAAAGTGCTTCCCAGCATAGGGGAAACACAGAAAAGTGCTTCCTGACTTTCCAAGGACAGACATGATTTTTAAGAGTTTTTTTGATGGGGAACCTCCCACCCTGATTCCCTAATAAGCTACTGACCTCTCCTTCTAGGTCAGCACATTTTGTGACCCAGAACAACACCACAGTCCTCTCTTGAACACTGACTATCATTGTTAACATACCTGTAAAATTATATCAACCTCTAACTTGGAAGACTGAAGTGGGGTGTGGCAGTGCATCCATTTAATCCCAGTACTTTGGAGGCAGAGGTAATCATGAGTCTGAGACCAGACTGGACCATGAGAGCCAAGGTTTCACATAAACAGACAAACAAAAAGAGGTTAAACTATAACCTGACTTCTTGAGGCCTTCCCAAGTTCCCACAGAACCAAGTAACATGAGTAATGTGAAAACACATTTGGGCAGATTCACATGTGACAGTCAAACAAGAGAGCAGATCAAGATCATTTTCTTCTTCTTCTTCTTCTTCTTTTTTTTTTTTGTTTTCCAGACAGGGTTTCTCTGTGAAGCTTTGAAGCCTGTCCTGGCACTCACTCTATAAACCAGGCTGGCCTTGAACTCAGAGATCCACCTCCCTCTGCCTCCTGAGTGCTGGGATTAAAGGCGTGTACCACCATTGTCCAGCAGGTCAAGACTTTTGCTTTAATCCCAGCACTCTGGAGGCAGAGGCAGGTGGATCTCAGAGTTCAAGGCCAGCCTGGTCTATAAATCGAGTTTCAGCACAGCCAGGGCTACAGAGAAACCCTGTGGGGAACAGGGGTGGAGGGATGGATTTTTACATGTAAGATTCTAGGCTGTGTTCAGATAATAGCCACTTGAGAAACGGGAGCCAGGTCCAGAGGTTCAGATTCACACTTGCACTATGTTTTTTAAAAACATCATCTTCCAGTGATCTCCAGAAGTTCCCAAACCAGGTTAGCATGACCTCCATTCCCATCTTCTAGATACCTACTATCAGTGATATCTGGCCTCAAAGCGAATTTTATCATTCCAGGGAGTGAGTCAGGCTAGTTTTACACACACACACACACACACACACACACACACACACACACACCAGTATCATATGTAAAATGTCCCCCAGGAAATACACATCTGAGGAGCCCTGTGGGTAAAATGGATAACCCAAAAGCATCACAACAGACCTTCCTCATCAAGAACTGTTTTCAGCCGCTTCTCAGGACCCAGACCCAAGCTGTCTACAGTGACAACCTCCATCTCCCTTCCCCTACCTCCAACACGATCCTCAGTTTGGGAGGCTTGGTTTTTGTATGCAGGTTTGGTTTTGTTGAGACAGGATCTCAGGCCGTCTTAAGCTGGCCTTAAACCCCCAAAGCAGCAGAGGATGACCGTGAACGTGTGCCTGCGTCTAGGATTACCGGCAAACCCACTGCTAGTCCACTCACCAACTGCAACTTCACAAGATTTAGAGTGACTGAAAAGCTCAAGCCAAGGAAACCGGGAGGCATACGAGAGAACAATGCCTTTCCAAACCGTTCTATGACACACAGAAAGAGTGGAAGACACCTAATACACTCCCGTGCACTTGTGTCCTAAGACACAATACCTAACGTAAGTGCAACGCCTATATATAAAATCATACATAATAATTAGCTGGGCCTCATTGGTAGGGAGCACGTGCATCAAGTCCATTGCTGCAGGGAGTGGGTATATATATATATATATATATATATATATATATATATATATATATATATATATGATGGCCATGATCTACTAAACTGATTTTCAAGTCACTCATGGGGAGTGTTTGAAAGACACTTCAACAGACCAAACCGGTGGCTGAATAACCAAATACACTGACCAGTGTCCAACTGTGACTGCAAGGTCCTGGGTGCCAGTATTTCCCAAGCAGCCCAAGGTGACTCGTCCCAGCTCCTGTGACCGCTACACGATCAGTCCCTTAACGTCTCAGCGTGGCAAGGCTCACTTACTGCGCACAGTGGAAAGCAGTATTTCCTTCTGTCCCCTTTAAGAACCCGAAATTAAACAGGTGGTGTCTGCCCTGTCTTTGCGATCGTGACCTGTGTGGTGACATACAGAAAAGAGGCGGTCCGCCTCCCACCGCCCCTGCCTTAACCCCTGCTAGGTGAGGTCTTCGGTGAACTGAGAAAGCAGGGAATCCCCTGGACCGGGAGTCATTCAGCCTGACAGAAGCGAAAGCAAGGACTCCTCCCTCTTTACATCGAAGAAGGTTCTAGCAAATTCATCTCCAGACCCAGTGGGAGGAGGAGCAGATAAACTACAGGAGACGCGCCAGAGCAACCTGCCTAAATTGCTTGGCCCAGGCAAGACCGCAGGCCCCATTCCCCGAGGCTCCACTTCCCAGACCGGGGTAAGCAAGGGAGCGCATCGAGGTGGCGTGGGAGGCGCGGAGGCGGCGTGGACCACGCAGCCCTGGGCAAACAGGAGGCTACGGGGTGCAGAGCCGAGGCCTCGCGAAGGGTGGAGACCCCCCTCATTAACCCTGGGCCCCGTAAGGCCTGTCTTCACCCCTCCCTGAGAGCGCACCCCCCTACTGCAGAGACGAAAGGGGGAGGAGAGGCAGCGCGAGGAGAGCAAGGCGACCCCTGAGCCCCCATCCTACCGAGTTGGCTCCCAGGGAATCTCCCGCCACGAGCCCCGCTGGCCAGGCCCCGCCCCGCCCCCTGCGCCTGCGCGCCGGTGGTGCTCCGTGAGTGCGCGCGCACTTTCTACGTGTGCGGCGTGGGGGGCGGGCTCCTGCTGGAGCCCCGCCCCCGGCTCCCCTCCCTCCTTCGGCTCCCCCTCCCCCACGCGCTGCCGCGGCCGCCGCAGGAGCCCAGAGCTCAAGCCGCCCGGCGACTCCCCCTCCCCCTCCCCAGCCCCGCCCCGCCCGGAGCCGGGGCTCCCGAGTCGGAGCCGAGTCTGCGCCTGGGGGTGAGTACGCGGACCCCTCCCCAGCACCCCTTACTTGGATCACAGGATCCCACTACCACCCCAAGGAAGGAAAAAAAAAATAACAACAACAAAAAAACCACCAGGACTCAGCTGCGCGTCCCCTCCCTTCCACCTTCTGCGGGACCCAGAGGTGCCCGGGCCCCGCGGGACCCAACGGAGGCACGCTTTGTCCCCAAACCCGCTGCGTCCCTGGCCAGATGTGAGTCCTTCCACCCCTGCCGGGGCTCCAGATGTGCGCCGTCCTCTGCCCCCGCCCCGCTGGGTTATCCAAAGGGGTGGGACCCCCCCTCTGTCCCGACCCTTGAGTGCTACTCTATCCCCACCTGCCCCGTCCAGGTGCGCGGCCCCTGCGCGGCCCTCCTCGGGTCCCCGCTGCTTCCCAGCCACTGGCGCTGAAGGGAACCACCCGCCTCCGCCCCCGAGTTTTGCATTCTGGGGTCGCCGAGTCCACTGCCCTCGGTCTCTTGTTGCTGGGGACGAAACTGGCCGCGAACAAGGGGTCCAGGCTTGGGCAAAGGGCAGGGCTCGAGGGTGCTGGCACCAGACGGGTAGCTGTCCCCGGCCCCGGTGGGGACTGGTCTGCCGGCTGGAAGAGGGCGGCCGGCCCTGGGAGCATGTCCTCTCCTGCGCCCCACACAGAGCAGTTCATTCATGAGCCGCCCGGGCCTGCGTTGGAGGGTGCGGTGGGGAGACGATTCAGACGCGAATCCCGAGGAGGCAAAGGCCCTGTTGAGGGGGAGGGGGCGCGCTTTGTCCCTGCCGGCTGTCTTTACCGCCTGGTGCGGACTGTCCCAAAGATTGTCGTTGTGTTACCCAGGAAAAATAAGGACGCCTGGGAAGTGGGAAAGAGAGGTCAGAGGGGCTGGCTGCCCTTGGGACTTTGTGCTGCCTTGGTCCCCTGGTCAGAGGTCTGGCGGCCCACAGCCCAGGGGGGCTTGGGTCTCTGCTTCCTCCCCAGTACCGCTCCCTGACCCCGTAGCCTCCTCCCGGGTCTGCAGTACGCCCGGGTGAATGACACTGTGCCCAACATCTCCTGAAGAGGGGCCCACAGCCCTCTGTCTTCCAGATTCGTGAGAAGGGGGAAGGGGAGTGGCTGCCAGGCTCACGTCGGGGGGTATTCCTGGCAGCACCTTTGTCCCCCGGGGTACCAGAGGGTCTACGCCTTGGCATGCCCCAGGTAGCACATGCTGGGACCTGCTGTTAGTTCAGCAGTGCAGGCTTGGCCAATGAGTGAGTGAGTAGGTGGGTGGGGATGTTTTGAGGCAGAAGATGGGTGATAAGTAACTAAGAACCCCTTTCTGGACATCATACAAGTTCCTTTCAAGTACAACAGAGTAACAGAAACCTGGGTTCAAATCCTAACTCTGCTGTTGTTGAGCCGCGTGACCTTGACAAATTAGTTAACCATCTTAACCTCTGTTTCTACTTAAAAGTGTGATTAGTTACTACTGCCTCCTTCCGAGGTGGATCTTCGGGATCCAATAGTGTAATGCAGGTAAAGAGCCTGGCGCCTTGCCTGAGAGTTGATCAGTAGTAATGGGTTCACTTCTCTGAACTTCCTGATCTACCAATCACCTCTGGTGCCCCACCTTGCCTAATGCAGGTGGATGGGGTACATCCTGGAACTTGGTGACAGAGTCCCTAACCTAGGGGAAGCACCCGCCCCCCCACTGACTAGTTCTATTCCTATCGTGAAATTACATGTTTTATTTTGGTCTTAACCAGCCTTCCTCCATTAAAAGCAATCTCCTGGAGTCTATATCTCATTAATAACAGCTGTTTTGTTTTGAGATGTGACGTCATTTAGCCCAGGCTGGCCTTGAACGCCTGATCTCCCAGGTGTACACCAATGTGCTTGACTTCAACAGCTAGTCTTTTCTTGTGGTGATTTCTTTTGTTTGGTTGAGTTTTTGTTTTTTTTGGTTTTGTTTTGTTTTGTTTTTAGAACTTTGAACTCTTTTGTTTTTAATCTTATTTCATCTCCGAAGCAGCCACATGGCTGAGTTGTTGTCCCCACTTTACAGGTGAAGGACCTGAGACCCGAGCTGGTTAAGCACTTTTTCCAGAATAGAAGCAGAGTGCATTCCATCCTAGAGCCCTTGTCCTGTACCCCTGTCTCAGAGCCTGAGCCCACACACTCCTGAGTCAAGGATCAGGAGCTATAAGCAAGAGGAAAGGCAGGCCTGCAGATCTAGGGTGTGGCGTTCCAGAGTTGGTGCTAACAACCCTCAGCCTCAGAGCCCCTGCTAGTGGCCTCCCCTAGCCTGGGCCCATCTCTGGGTCTGTCACAGACTGGCTGTGTGACTTCCCCAAGTTATTTGCTGTCTATGTGCCTCGGTGGCTTGTTGGAGTTGCAAATAGTAACATTTACAAAGTGCTTAGAGTAGTAATGCCTTGCACAAAATAAAAATAAGCCAGTGTGGTAGCTTGTATCAGGAGGATCTTGACTTGGAGAAAAGCCTAAACTGTATAGCTAGACTCTGGAGAGAGATGGGGAGTGGAGTGGCTCACCTGTGAATAGATAAAACTTTTGCCTGTCTGAGTTCCACTCAGGCCAGCCAAGGCCGTTAATACTACTTCATTACAGACTGGAAGAGTGAGGCCCACATTTCACATTAAGAGTTAATTTCTTCTCCGTGGCTGTATAAGACTCCCAAGCCCCAAATTAAGTCTTTTCCAGAAACTCTACAAGGAAAAAAACAAAACAAAAAAGTAACTTCTACCTTGTGACATACAGTTTGTATTAGTGAAATGACAATCTTGACTTAGTCTAAAATCCCCTCCTACAAAACCAGCTTCAGTATCCGACTAGAGAAATGGGCTCACAGCTGGCAGGGCACGTCTGGGTTGGGAGAGGCTTTGACTCCAACTACTGTCCCCAAGTAGTATTCTGTCCCCTCAGCTTCCCAGCCCTAGACTGGATTTGAAAGCAGTTGCTCTGGATGACACAGCCCAACAGCCCCACCCCTACAGTTAAGAGCTCGGAGTCACCCTGTCAACTGGTAAAGCCACCAGCCCAACTCCACCCCTTACCTACCCTGTGACCTCGCCTGGCTCCAGTCCCTTCCCTGGTCACCTATGGATGGGTGATCTGGGTGTGCCCTGCTTGCCTTGGGTGTGGGAGGAGGATCTGTGTAGTTGGGGAGCAGAGGTGCTCTAAGACAGTAAAAAGACTGGCAATGGAAAGATCTGGTAACTTCAGCTCTCACCCACCGTAATGGAGCCACCTCATGTAGAAGCTTCCAGAATGTCCAATCTTCCTTCAGAGTAGAGAAGATGGGGATGGGAGAATGGCAGGAAAAGGGTCTGAACAGTTTAGAAACAAGGGATGAGGATAGGCTTCCTGGAGTTCAGAGGGGTCAGGACCGGGCATGTAGTGTATGGTTGGTAGAGCACTTGCTTAACATGAATGAAGCCTAGGCTTGATTCCCAGTACTTAGGAAGTGGAGGCAGGAGGATCAGGAATTTGAGGCCATCAGCCTGTCTCAAATAAAAGAAGGGGGGCTAGCCAGGGCCTCCCTCCCCAAAGTACCTGTACCCACCTTTAGCCTGTCCTGTGGCCTCGGCATCTGTGCATCTTATATTTGCAGACCCAGGCTCCCAACGCGCCCACACATACTCTTCCACTCAGAGGCCATGTGTCCCTTTACTTCCGCAAACAGACACATGTATGAGCACGTTTACACATCTGAACATATACCTCGACTGCCCTTGTAGTCTCTCACCTAAGAACAAATAATTAACGTTGTTATTTATGAAGTATCCATATATGCAGAGGCTCTTTTTTTTTTTTTTTTTTTTTTTTTTGGTTTTTCGAGTCAGGGTTTCTCTGTATTGTTTTGGAGGCTTTCCTGGAACTCGCTTTGTAGACCAGGATGGCCTCGAACTCACAGAGATCCGCCTGCCTCTGCCCCCCCCTCCAAGTGCTGGGATTAAAGGTGTGCGCCACCAACGCCCGGCTATGCAGAGGATCGTAAGTAGGAGATGAGCCTGGGCTACATAGAGACCTTGGTAAGAGCTGGAGACAGAATGCTGCCCCACCCCCACCCCAGACGGTGGATACATTTTGACCCTTCTGTGAGAGCCTTGCTGATACATCTTTGTTACAGATTGGAAGGGTGAGACCCAGGTCTACCCTCACCTGCCCTAGACCTGTCAACATAGCACCGTGTTCTGAGAAGGGCCCAGCTTTGGGTAGAAACAGACTTGGTTTGAATTTCGAGCTTCCAGCATTTTATTTGCAGTGAGACCTAGTGGGAAAGTACTGAACTTTTCTGTGCCCTCTACTGACAACTTCAAATGTCAGTGATACAACTCACAAGGTGTCTGAAGAATAAATGCAGTCATGTATGCTATTATTCTTTTGTTTTAAAAAGATTTATTATGCGTGGGGTGTTTGTCTACATGTCTGTGCACCGTGTGGGTGCAGTACCAGCAGAGGCCAGAAGGGGGTGTCAGATCTCCTGGAACTAGAGCTACAGACAGTTGTTAGCAGCCATGTGGGTATTGAATCCTTATCTGAAAGAGCAGCCAGTGCTCTCATCTGGAGCCATCTCTGGAGTCCCATATATTGTTATTCTTGAAACAGTGGGCACTAGATAAATAGTACTTGCTGCAATGATTAAACTCATGTGTTTTTAAAGGCAGCTTGGGTCCCAAAAGGAGCCAGTATAGCACATGCGGGACAGCTATTCCCTGCTCCATCCTGACCCAGGCTTTGCAAAGATTCCCTTGGACCAAGAGAAACACATAGCATCGCTCATGTTCTGGTCCTTAAGAGCTGCTGGCTCCTGCCCTGTGTGGTTGCGTGTTTGAAGGGGAAAGGGGAGACCCCAGAGCTGCTGGGGGGGGGGGGTTGTAAGGGACAGACAGTTCCTTCCAAGTTGCCAGTCACCTCTTCTAGATTTGTTATTCTCTCTTTGTCTGGTTGCCTTTCTTCCCTCGGGACCCTCCTCTAAGCAGACCTTCCATGTTGTCAGCAGAAGGGGCCCCCAGGGGCCCCTGAGTAGGACCGGGTGGGGCTGTGCTGCTGTGGTAGCCGCCTCTGCTGCAGCCACACTTCTCCAGCCTGGGAACCTCCCCAGGGCCCTGCTCAGCTTTGTCCCCAAGCATTTCCAGAGTCCAGGGCTCCAATTGGCTTCCCCATCTCTCCCCTCCGCTCTTCATCCACTTAGAGCACAAAGGACTGTGGCAGGGCACCAGGCAGGCACCAGGCAAGACAGGAGTACAGTGGTTGCTGGGGGCCTTTAGAGGCCTCCGCCCACTCTTCCCCTCTTTTGCCAATGGAAAAGCTGGCTGGAGGGCACAGCATTCCCAGCCTGCTCTGCTCCGGAGGCAGAAGCACAGCATTCTGGGAGTTGTAGTCCTCAGTCCCCTCTGTTTTCCCCCTGTACAGCTAGTTGGAGGGAGGGGAGGGAAGCAGGCGTGGAGAAGAGCGGGTGTCACGGACTCTGAAGTCTGGCGCTTTTACCTGCACTCCAGCCCAGTGCTCTGCGCCGAGGACACAGGGACAGCTCTAAGGCTGAACATCTGTTTTGAAGGTGGTTATATGGAGGAGGTTAACAGAATTAAAAACTAAGCACACTTGAACATTCTGTTTTTTCTTTTCGCTTTTCACTTGATCTTAGCCAAAAGGCCGAGAAGAACTCCTTTTTAATTCTTCATTTATTTATTGTGATCCTAAAGATGGAACTTAGAGGTTCTGAGATCAGAATGAAGCCGTTGACTCTGGACTCTTACTCCCTAGCACAGAGACGGGCCTCTGCCCATCTCTAAATCTTTTTATTTGTGTTGCTTTATATGTATGAGTGGTGTGTGTGTGTGTGTGTGTGTGTGTGTGTGTGTACCACATACACCCCTGATGCCTGCAGAGGTCAGAAGAGGGCATCTTATCCCCTAGAACTAAAGTTATGATGGTTGTGAGCCTCTGTGTGGTGCCGGGAACCGAACCCAGCACCTCTGGGAGAGCCGCTGAAACATCTGCAGTCTACACCCTCCTCGTCATTCCTGCCTAGGAGAGATGCTGTATGAGCTGGGGGTAGGTGGGAAACAGACACTGAGCTCACAGATTCTTCTGCATTTGCCGTGAAACCAGCCGTCCCTGCCCTCGTTAGGACCAGGGTGCGCTGCCTAGACCCAGGGTAGGATCATAGCCAGCGGGCCGTGAAATAAATCTGTGTGATACATACCTCCCTTCCCTGGGCCCTTATTTCTCATGAGCAGAGGTTTCCGCCCACTGAGCCACCTGGTCAACTCTCCCCGTACCCACCTTGCAAGGCCAGGGTGGCTAGGGGATGAACCCAGCTGACTGGCTTGTCCCCTGCTCAGGAGGACCATGCGGCAGTAGCAGCCATGCTGCCTTTTCTGCTGGCCACACTGGGCACCGCGGCCCTCAACAGCAGCAACTCCAAGGACTACTGCTACAGTGCCCGGATCCGCAGCACCGTCCTACAGGGCTTGCCCTTTGGGGGCGTCCCCACCGTGCTGGCTCTGGACTTCATGTGCTTCCTCGTGAGTGTCTTCATACCGTCCCCACCTTGACACCTGGGTCCAGGGCATCCCCTGCAGACGTCTTCCGTCTCTGACCCACGTCCCGTCTTCCCACTCGTAACCAGGAAAAAGAGGTTCCCACTGACCAACTTCTGCGCGTTCACCCAAGCCAGGGGCCTCCCTTCAAGTTAGGGTTCTGACCCCCCCCCCGACTCTCGACAGCCATTCACTTGCCTCCCCTCTGCCCCCAGGCCCTGTTGTTCTTATTCTCTATCCTCCGGAAGGTGGCCTGGGACTATGGGCGGCTGGCCTTGGTGACAGATGCAGACAGGTAAGAAAGCCCGGGACTGCCTCTCCACTGCTCGCAAACATCATGTTCCGTGTTGCTTGGGAGTAGGGAAGAGCAGGCCTTCTCTCTGTCGGGGCATAGAAAGGGACTCGTCCCTGGGCCAGCATGGGATGGCCTGAGGACCCTCCCCAGTCCCAGGGACTCTCCTCCACCCCTGCTAACCCTGTCTGTTCTCTGTCCCCAGGCTTCGCCGGCAGGAGAGGGAGCGAGTGGAGCAGGAATAGTATGTGGGGCACCAGCCCCCTCATCCGCACTAACCCAGCTTTCCTTCTCTCCTTTCTGCGTTCCTCTCCTCTCCGCGCCAGTCGCTGGCTCTCTCTTCTTCTTCTTCTTCTTCTTCTTTTTTTTTTTTTTGTTTTGCAGCTTTCTCCTCTGCAGGCTCATGTTTCAGATTAACGCTGGCGGTGTGCTTTGCAGGACGGGGGCCTCCTCAGCTTGTCTCTGCCCTTATTGGTGTTGTTCCTCCTCTTAGGTTTCCTGCCTAAGAAAACCCCCTCTGAGTGAACCCCTGCATTCTTAGCCTTCACTGGCCAGGGCGAGAGCATCCTCTGGGAACTCCCCAGGAGAGTCCCCAGCACAATCGTGCAGAGACAGGATTGGGTGCCACCAGCAGCTCCCAGCCCCTAACAGCTAGTTCTTCATATTCCAGGGTCCCCTGCTCCTCTGGAGGCCTAGGATGGGCCCTGCCCGGGAGCTCCCGCTGTGGCCTTTCCGTCTCCTTGTGGTCTCTGTCCATAGGACTGATTTGGAGCTGTGGCAGCTGATGGCTCAGGGACAGGGAGGGTTGGGCCCTGCCCAAGAGACATTCCGGTCTCGCCACCCCTTTGGGTCACCCCACCTTTGCTTTTTGGGGTAACACCAGCTCTGTTGCCTACCTCCCGCTCCCCCTGCTGGTCACCTCTGGAACAGCAGGGTGGAACTTCAACCTCCATTCTGGTCAATAATGAAGACACCGTTTCCCATAGGCCCACTTGCTGTCCGTCACCAGTGACCCCTGAGGGAGGCAGGGTAGGGGGAGGTCACTCTTGCTTCAGCCTCTGCACTTCCTGTACCTTCTTTGGGTGCTCACATCTGCCCCTCTGAGACTCATGCCCCCTCCCCTCCCCTCCCTCTGCTCTATCTCCCACCCCAGTGTGGCATCAGCTATGCATGGGGACAGTCATGACCGGTATGAGCGTCTCACCTCCGTCTCCAGCTCCGTCGACTTTGACCAAAGGGACAACGTGAGTGCCCTCCTCCCGACTCCCTTGAGTGCACTGCTGTAAGTTCAGGGGCTCCAGTACGGCCTTTTATCAGTAGTGGACGTGACAGGCTAATATTCAGAGGACAACAGCTGGCCCAGAGCTGCTATGACACAGGATGAGGTCCTCTGAGTGGCACCCCTGACATTTGTCTGTTCCGAACTCTGTTCGCCACAGTAGAATTTGATGCCCGCCTCCACTACCGATGAAAACCCCTTTTTTCGTTGAACAAGGCTTTAGAAACCAAATGAGCCTTGACGCCATCACGTTTCACAGCAGTGGTGGGCTGGTGGCCCCGGCCGCGGGGCCTGACTGTCTCTCGGGGTGTTGGTGCTGACTGAGCAGCGCCTTCAGACCCTGACAGGTTACGGCAGTCCCCAGACCTCGTCACACCAGATGGGGTGCGCAGCTGTTCCCTGCCTGGTCCTCTTGTCATTTTGATAGCAGAATCTCTAGGATGGGCCTGGTCAGTCGCACTTGGGCTGAGGCTCTTACAGCAGCCTCAGCTGAGATTTCAGCTTCCAGAAGTGAAACAGGGTAAGTGGCAAGCTACTGGGGTCACCCCTGCTAGTCAGAGGTGTCCAGATAGTCCCCAGACGTGAATGGAGCTCAGGTAACCAGACCTGCGTTTTGGCCGGAAGGCACACTCTGCCCATCCTGCACCAGACATGGACCTACTCTTGGTAGAAGTGGGGGCGGGGCTCTCTTTCTGTCGTCCACTGTCTACCTGAAGGCAGGACTGAAACAGAGAGGGAGATAATGCAGCCTTGCTAACCTAGACTTTTATCCCTTTGAGGACTGGGAGGTAGAGGCAGGAGCTCGGGCAGTGTGGCACGCCCCTCTGCTTTTGGTTGCCATGGAGATGTTTTTGCATTGTGTGTGCATATGAGGGCAAGAGACGTGGGGGAGGATGGGTGGGAGATCAAAGGACAACTTATGTCCTCCACCGTATTGGATCTGGTCATCAGCCTTGGCAGCAAATGCCTTTTCCTTGGCTCAGCGAACCATCTTCCAGGCCTACCTTTTTTTAATTTAATTCATTCGTTTGTATAAGTTTATGGGTGTGTTTACCACTATGTACATTGTATGTATGGAGGTCAGAGGGTGACTTCTAGAAATTGGTTCTCTCCTTCCACCATGTGGGTCCTTAGGATTGAACTCAGATCGTCAGGTTTGGCAGCAAGCGCCTTTACCTTCTGAGTTATTTCGCCAGCTTGCAAGCTCTTCTTAGTATCTAGAGATCAGGGGATCCTACTACCTTTCTTGAACCCCAAAGTACACCCATCCCCATTCTGGCCCACTGAGCCCTAAGGTTTGCAGTTATTAGCACTTCTGGACCTGGGGTCCAACAGTAAACTGTTGGGCCTTTTGTTCCTTGAGGGCAGACCTTCCCAGCTCTTTGTGGGGTTTTTCTTGTATACGCTGTGTGTGTGTGTGTGTGTCAGTCTGTCTGTCTGTCTGTCATGAGTGTTTGCGCATCTATACAGGTACATGGGGAAGCTAGCAGTTAACCTTAACCATTGTTCCTTGGGTGCTGTCAACCGTGGTTTATTTTTTGTTTTTGTTTTTGAAGGGGTTGCATTTACTTATCCACCATGCACACACACATGCACACACACAGCACATACAGCTTGGGGAAGTCAGTTCTCTTCTACCATGTGGGGCTCCAGAGATCAAACAAGCCATCTTGCCAGGCCCATCTGTTTTTTTCTGAGACAGGGTCTCTAACTGGGACCAAGAGCTCCCTATTAGGCCAACCTGTCTGAGCAATGAACCCCAGAGATCCTCCTGTCTGTGCCTCCCCAGTGTGAACCACCATGACCATGCCCTGCTTTTTTTCTGTAGGGTCCGGGGATTGAACCCAGATCCTTGTGCTTGCACAGTGAGCTCTTTACTGACTGATCCATCTCCTTCACCCCCACTTAAATATTTTCCTTTTTTTCAATACTAGAGATAGGAACCAGGGCCTCACTCACTAGGCAGACTCTGCCAGACTTACGTCCTGTGTGGATGGGGTTTCCTTCAGGTGCAGGGGTGGGCGTAGGAGCTGTTTCCTGGGTGGAGCTTAAGGGAAGGGAAGTGCGTTGGTAAACTGGGATCTCCAGTGTGTTCTCTGTGTTCCCCCAGGGCTTCTGTTCCTGGCTGACAGCCATCTTCAGGATAAAGTAAGTGAGTGCTCTGCGCACTCTAAAGAGAAACAGAGAGACCTCAGAGCCTGTCATCTCCCTCCAAATCCAAGGCCAGCAGCTTTGAGGGTTTAGGGCCCTAGCCATCGCAGTGCCATGCACCCCACTCCAAGAGGCCAGGCAGTGGGGGCCCGACCTGAGCTGACCCTGAGTGCTTACTCTGACCCACCATCTCCTCTGTGGCACTCTGCACGAGGTCAGCCATGCCCTGATCTACCAGCCCTGGCCACAGCTTGAGAGCAGGGGCTGGAGCCCCACTTCAAGCTCTCTGCAGCCAGCGGGTAGGGGCAGCAGGCAGGCTGGAAGCAGCCAGCAGCCAGCCGCAGGCAGGAGCCAGCAGCCAGCCAGCAGGCAGAACTCAGCAGATCCAGCCAGAGTCCACAGGCAGGCAGTGAGCGCTGAGAAAGGCAGGAAGCTGGGACAGGTCAGCACTGGGCCCCACACCATGCTCTGGGCCCCTCCCCTAGTGTGGCCCTTGGCCGTGGGAGCTCAGCCCTGGTACCCTAAGGCCCTAGAAGGAGCTGCTGCCGCCCGCTTCCCAGCCCTCCCTCCCACCACACCCCTCCTTCCTCACATTCCTTCTCCCCTTCTTGTCTTTGCCTCTCCATTCCTGGCCTTGCTTCTCTTTTCCTAGCCACTTCCAGGCTCTGTACATCCCTCCTCCCTCTCCTCCTCCCTCTCCTCCCCCTCCCTCTCCCTCCTCCTTCCTCCCCCTCCTCCCCCTCCTCTCCCTCCTCCCCCTCCTCATCTCCTTCCTTCCCTCCCAGGAAATGGGAATGAGAAATTCCTCTTAACCCTATTGCTGCCCCATCAGCAGGGGTGGCTGGGGTGGGGGTGGGGCCAGCGGGTTCCAGCCTCCCCTTGCTGCTCCTAACGGGGCCACTCTGTCTGCCTCCTGCGGCCCGCAGGGACGATGAGATCCGCGACAAGTGTGGGGGCGACGCTGTGCACTACCTGTCCTTCCAGAGGCACATCATCGGGCTGCTGGTCGTCGTGGGCGTCCTGTCCGTAGGCATCGTGCTGCCTGTCAACTTCTCAGGGGACCTGCTAGGTCAGTGAGGGCCAGGTGGCTGGAGTGGACAGGGCGGGAGGGCGTCTGTCTGACCCCACTTCCATCCCCTCCTGCCTTCCAGAGAACAATGCCTACAGCTTCGGGAGAACCACCATTGCCAACTTGAAATCAGGGTGAGACGAGGGAACTCCGCAGTGGGGTGGGGTCTAGGGCGGGAGGCTTCGGAGATGGTGGACACGGCAGGTGGACCCTGCTGACCCCGTGCGACACCCCACACACAGGAATAACCTCCTCTGGCTGCACACCTCCTTTGCCTTCCTATACCTGCTGCTCACAGTCTACAGCATGCGGAGACACACCTCTAAGATGCGCTACAAGGAGGACGACCTGGTGAGGAAGTGCGGCCGGCTCGGCTGCCTGGGGCCCCTCCCCCACTTGGGATAAGGCAGCCCTCCAGGGCCCTAGGAAGGCAACACCTAGGCCTCCCCAGCTGAGCCTGGCCCCTGGGAAACACCTCAGCTGCAGTGCTATCAGATGGCTGTGTGGCCGTCTTGCTTGGTGCGGAGGGTGGGATACCGCGTCACCTTCTACAGGTGCTCACCCAGCCCGGACCGCATGTTTGCTCTTTGTGCTGGGTCCTCGGGGGTCTGAACGTCCACCGTCCGATAGCCTGTAACCCTCACAGGAGAAGGCACCTCATGGCTCTTCCATCTGGGCTCTGAGACCCGACAGATTCCTAAGGCCTACTCTCACCCACCTGCCCCTCTGTTCACCACACCCAAAAACCCTCCCTGCATCCTCTGGCTCTCCTGGAGCCCGCCTGCAGGAAGACAGGCCTGCCGTCCTCTTCCACAGGTCAAGCGGACTCTCTTCATCAATGGAATCTCTAAATATGCTGAGTCAGAAAAAATCAAGAAGCATTTTGAGTGAGTAAGCAGCCCACCCCACCTCAGGCATGCAGTAAGCAGCCCACCCCACCTCAGGCATGCAGTAAGCAGCCCACCCACCTCAGGCATGCAGTAAGCAGCCCACCCACCTCAGGCATGCAGTAAGCAGCCTACCCACCTCAGGCATGCAGTAAGCAGCCCACCCCACCTCAGGCATGCAGGCCCTTGCTTGCCCATAGCCCGCCCCCAAGAGCATCTTTGCTCCCATGGACTCTACTCTGCAGTCTGCAGCCCAGGCTGAGTGGAACAGACCAGGGGCAGACCTCACATCCCGAGCTGGGGCTGGTCTCCCACTTTCCTGAACGACAGCCCCTTCAGAACTGGACGTGGACTCAGCGTCATCCACGGTCTTGGATTTGATTTCCAGCCCTTCAAAAAAAAAACTAGTGAATGAGAGAAATAGGATGTGACATTTGTTTCCTCCACCCCCCACCTCCTGGCTCAGACTGGGTCACAGGTGGTTGGTCCAGGGTCCTGAGGTGGTGGCTTCCTCAAAATTATTAGCCCCATTTACCTGGTACATAGTCAGACGTTGTGGAAAGGCTCGTGGCTGTGGGTGGCTTCTGAAGGAGTCAAGGAGGGTGGCCTGTGTCCCCTTAGCTTCTCTGGCTCTTCAGTTCAGGTACCTGGACAGGTGTAGAGAGTCAGGGGTTGCCAGTCTCGGTGGCACACACTTTTAATCCCAGCACTCGGGAGGCAGAGGCACGAGGATCTCTGTGAGTTCAAGGCCAGCCTGGTCTACAAGAGAGTTCCAGGGCAGGCAAGGCTGCACAGAGAAAACCTGTCCCAAAAAACAAACAAAAAAGAGTTAAGAGCCCAGCTGTAGGGACAGTGTGCATATAGGATTAGAGTTAATGTCACACTTTCATTCACCAGTTACCATAGCAGAAGATGAATGAAAAGTCACCCAGCTCAAGAGTCACACCATGGAGATCACTGTAGGGGTTAGTCAAAGGTGTGAACTGAGTTTGGTCCAAGTCAACCGAAATTAGGTGCCGGCCATGACAAGGGACAGTCAGTCTGTGACCCAGGTGTGACCATGACAAGGGACAGTCAGTCTGTGACCCAGATTGGGAGCCGCCCAGTGGCCGTGACAAAGGACAGTCAGTCTGTGACCCAGATTGGGAGCCACCCAGTGACTGTGACAAGGGACAGTCAGTCTGTGACCCAGATTAGGAGTCACCCAGTGACTGTGACAAGGGACAGTCAGTCTGTGACCCAGGTGTGACCGTGACAAGGGACAGTCAGTCTGTGACCCAGATTAGGAGCCGCCCAAAGACTGTGACAAGGGACAGTCAGTCTGTGACCCAGGTGTGACCGTGACAAGGGACAGCCAGTCTGTGACCCAGATTAGGAGCTGCCCAGTGACTGTGACAAGGGACAGTCAGTCTGTGACCCAGATTAGGAGCTGCCCAGTGACCGTGACAAGGGACAGTCAGTCTGTGACCCAGAGTAGGAGTCACCCAGTGACTGTGACAAGGGACAGTCAATCTATGACCCAGATTAGGAGCTGCCCAGTGGCCGTGACAAGGGGCAGTCAGTCTGTGACCCAGATTAGGAGTCACCCAGTGACCGTGACAAGGGACAGTCAGTCTGTGACCCAGATTAGGAGTCACCCAGTGACTGTGACGAAGGACAGTCAGTCTGTGACCTAGATTAGGAGCTGGCCGGTGACCGTGACGAGGGATATAACTGGCCAGGGTTCTATCTCGTGCTTCAGGCAGATTCAGGGCTTATTCTTTCTTGTCTTTTTTAAATTTTACTTATTTTTATTTTATGTGTATGGGTGTTTTGACTGTGTATGTCTGTGTATCACATGGGCACTGTGCCCGTGGAGGCCAGAGAGGGAAACAGATCCCCTGGGACTAGAGTTAAAGATGGTTTTGTGTGGGTGCTGGGGATGCACTCTGGTCCCTGGAAGAGCACCAGTGCCCTGAAGGCCTAGCCATCCCTCCCCTCCATCCAGGGTTTTCTTGAGGTCCAGGTCTGCTGTTGTTGGTCCAAATCTAAGCGCAGCCATTGTCCTGAGCCGGTCAGTTTGTCATCTCATTAGCAGTGCTATCTGAGCAGAATTGGAGGCAGCATCTGCTCAGGCGCCACATTCCAGAGCCTGAGTGCAGGGATCCAGAGCTAGACGCTGATGCATGTGACATCCATCTATTGAACATCTGTGTGCAAGCTTTTACCAGCATAGGAGCTAATGTGTGCTCAGTATCAAGTGACATTTTGTCCAGTTGGACAATTGTCAGCTTACATTGATACGTCCTGATGTAGACTACTAGTGAGTGACCATGGGCCTGCCCTGGGTGTGAGGACTGAGTATATAGCAAGAAACAAAACTTGACATTTTCCTTTCATTAGTTCTGGGAGTCAGTGGAGATGAACTTGTCTAGATGCTGTCACATGGTGAGGGTGTTAAGGTGCCACCCTTGAGCAGGGGAGGGGGCGTGTGAAAGTGACCTTCACGGAGTGGCATTTGAGCAGACACCTAAGCACAGCAAAGGAGTTTACCCTCCTGGTCAACTCTCTGCTGTCCTACTATGTGCTGTGGGAGGCTGATGTGTCCTGACTGTGCTGCTGCAGTCTCTAATTTTGTTTGTAACAGCCTGTGGTTAAAGCTCACATTCATTCACAAAGGAGGGGTGAGGAGAACCTGGTCTATTGGACTCTGGGGCTTTCAGCCTGCTTTGTTGAGCGCTTACTGGGGGGCAGCTGCTGGGTGGAATTCTGCATGCGATGATGCTTAGGAAAACACTGAGCTTCTGAGTGGTCATTGGTGTTCCCTGCGGCTCATGGCCCAGGTCCTAGGACTGTGGATAAGGGGACTGCCCCCAAAAAAGTTGACAACATCCCTTGTGTGGAATCACCATGCCTGTGTAGTTAGTTTGCCTGGCAAGGGTGAGCGCTTGCTCTCCCAAAGAGGAAGCCTGCAGCAGCTCAGAGCTCTGAAGGAGACAGCTCTGCCCACATGGCAAGCTCATTTTCAAAGACCCAAGCTATACTCACGAGTTTATGAAGTTCATCTTGCTATTGTGGAACTTTATCACAAGTCTCGAATACTTGGTGGCCCTTCATTTAATTTTAATAAGACATCAAAAAGATGTAAACAGTCAAGATTAAGGACAGGATCAGTTTGCAGTCAAGTGGGAAGGACACTGCTTGGTGGACCAGCAAGTGTTTTGGGAATGCTCTCCGGACCCACGTGCCTGTAAGTCAGGGCAACAAGCCCTGTCATTCCATCAGGCTGTGGAGGGGTCAGCCCTGGGCCTGGGTCATGGCCAGGGTTAGAGATCAGATTCAGGATCAGTTTCTTGTTGGTCTTGGGCCAAGATTGGTTGGAGTAAATCCAAAGTCAAGGCCAACTGTTGGACCAGGACCAGGTCTTCCGGGAATGGGCTCAGAGAACAGCCTGTAACAACTAGAAACAGTTTCTCTGAACCTCAGGCCTACAGCCCTGCCCCGCCCCCAATCCCAGCTCACAGGGTAGTGTCCTTCACTGCTGCCTTCCCAGAGTGAATGCATACCCGAACCCAGTCCCCATACATACAGCATGAGGAAGGACTTCAAAGTTTTCTTCTTTGGTTTGTTTGTTTTTCAAGACAGGGTTTCTCTGTGTAGCCCTGGCTGTCCTGGAACTCCCTCTGTAGACTCAGAGAACCCCCTGCCTCTGCCTTCTGAGCGCTGAGATTAAAGGTGGGCGCCGCCTTCGCCCTGCGATTTCTTTTCTTCTTTCCAAAGTTCTGTTGTTGACTGAGATGGGGGTAAGCTGGGGGTGTGCTGATGTGCTGGCACCCTGGGTGGCAGCAAGGGTGGCAGTGGCGGGGGACCTGTAGCGTGACACCTGGACTGTGTTGCAGGGAGGCCTACCCCAACTGCACAGTTCTGGAAGCCCGGCCGTGTTACAACGTGGCTCGTCTTATGTTCCTTGATGCTGAGAGGTACCGGGTTGGGGTCAGGGAGGGAATCTTGGCCACCTTGTGGGAACCTGGCTCCCTTTCCAGGTGTTTCCTTATACATTTGAATATGGCTTAACTTTGGCAGTCTCTGTTAACTCCCCCAGAGTGTGTCACCAGAGGGACTCACCCTTTTCAGCTACAGCATGAGAAATTCATGGCAGACTAGTAGAAGAATTGACCCTCCAGAGATGGACAGGGAGGCCCTTGGCTGGGACTACTGCTGAGCCTTGTGGACTGTGCAAGCCCAAGAACAGGACAGCCCCTGCCCTTGGGGACCTGAATCTTGTCCACTCCCAATCCCTTTCCATCTGAGAAGAGGTTACATGACCTCAGATTTGTAGGGATATTAATAGGAATAGAAGTCAGACATTCACTAAGAATAAGTCATAATGAAGTTTATTTTAGCTGGTAGTGGTGGCACACACCTTTAATCCCAGCACTTGGGAGGCAGAGGCAGGTGGGTCTCTGAGTCTGAGGCCAGCCTAATCTACACAGAGCAAGTTCTATGACATCCAGGGCTGCACAGAGAAACCCTGTTTTAGAAAAGAAGAAGGAAGGAAGGAAGGAAGGAAGGAAGGAAGGAAGGAAGGAAGGATTGTTTTAAGACAATTTGGAGAGCTGGAGTACTAACTCAATTGGCAAAGAACTTGCCTGGCAAGAGGTTGACTCCCCAGAACCCATGTAAAAATGTCATGTGTCACAGCACACACTTGTAACCCCAGTGTTGGTGAGGTAAAGACAAGAGACCCTCCCTGAAAGGAGATGGATGGTGACGATGGTGCCTGAGTTATCCTCTGACCTCCACATGTGTGTGTGTCTGAGTGGTGCATACACACTCATTAAAATGATTCCTTGGTCCTTATATAATCATATTATTTATTATTTGATGAAAAGACTGGGCTGGGAAGATGGGTCAGTGGGTAAGCACTTGTCACGCATGAGTGGGACCTGTGTGTCAGGATCCCCACCACTCATGTAAAATCCAAGCCCTAGGCACTGGTACTGTAAGGGTCGAAGACAGGCAATCCCTGAAACTCATTGGCCATCCAGCCTGACAAAACTTATGAGCTCCAAATCCAGTAAGAGCTCTTGCCTCAAAAACTAAGCTGCCAGCAGGGTGTTGGTGGCGCACGCCTTAAATCCCAGCACTTGGGAGGCAGAGGCAGGTGGATCTCTGCGAGTTCGAGGCCAGCCTGGTCTAGAGAGAGAATGCCAGGATAACCTCCAAAGCTACACAGAAACCCTGTCTCAAAAAAAAAAAAATCTAAGCTGCAAGTGTGCACCATGGTAGCACACTCAGGAGACGGAGGCAGATGGCTCTGAGTTCAAGGTCAGCCTGGTCTATGTAGTGAGTTCCAGGACAGTCGAGGCTATATCATAGAGAGACCCTGTCTCAAAAAAAAAAAAACATTAAGTGGTAGAACAAAGGAGGAATACACCCAGCGTCAGTGTCTTGTTTCTGTGTGTACATACATGCATATACACATGTGAACATGCATACCCCTTCACACACACACACACACACACACAGCACAACAAGAGGAAACACATTCCCAAGATGACTGCTGGTGCATCTAATGCAGTACCAGAGACACAATGAATAATGCAGGATACTCCCAGCACTCGGGAGGCAGAGGCAGGCGGATCTCTGTGAGTTCGAGGCCAGCCTGGTCTACAAAGTGAGTTCCAGGACAGCCTCCAAAGCTACAGAGAAACCCTGTCTCGAAAAACCAAAAAAAAAAAAAAAAAAAAAGAGGGCTAAAAAAGAATAATGCAGGATACATTAACTCTTTGTTTTCCGTAATTAAAGCAAAAAGCTTTGTGTGTACCGTGAAATCACTAAAACTCATTAGCACAGCCTGCACCAGAATGTTTTGGAGAAGTCACACACGTGGCGGCAGAAGCCACACAAACTGCAGGCTGTGTGTTCAGAACCAAGGCTGCAACACAGGCGAGTGCTGCCACAAACACCTCAGACACAGGCTGTGTTCATTTTAAATTCATCTGTGGTGGTTGCATTTTCAGAAACCTTTGACTGCT
This sequence comes from Mesocricetus auratus, assembly GCF_017639785.1. NCBI lineage: Eukaryota > Metazoa > Chordata > Mammalia > Rodentia > Cricetidae > Mesocricetus > Mesocricetus auratus. The sequence goes on from NW_024429202.1 coordinate 8,405,015, forward strand.
GTCTGATTTTCTCATAACCCTCAAGTTCAGTTATGTGACCCCCACATCAGGACCCACAGTTTACAAAGCTTTGGATTTTGCCAGGCAGTGGTGGCGCACACCTTTAATCCCATCACTTGGGAGGCAGAGGCAGACAGATCTCTGAGTTCGAGGCTAGCCTGGTCTACAGAGCAAGTTCTAGGATAGTCAGGGCTAGACAAAAACCAAACTGAAAAAAACCTTTGAGTTTCTTGGTGACCCCAAGTTCAGCTCCCCGCCCCACCTCCCAGCCATTCCCAGATACTAAGCGGTAGTGACTGGCCCCGGGTCCCACAGGAAGAAGGCTGAGCGGGGAAAACTCTACTTCACGAACCTGCAGAGCAAGGAAAATGTGCCTACCATGATCAACCCCAAACCGTGCGGCCACCTCTGCTGCTGTGTGGTTCGAGGCTGCGAGCAGGTACTGTGTGGGCCGCCTCGAGGTGCCCAGGGTCCCTGGCCAGGCTGGGGAGAGCCAGACAGGTCTCAGTAGACATGGATGCCCGCAGGTAGACCCAGCCCACCACGGCAGGACAAACGGGTGTGGTGAGCAGTAAGACCCAAAGGTAAACAGGTGTCCAGAGGAAGAGGACCTGGGCCACCCCAGACAAGCCTCCACCGCCCTCTGGAGTTCATGAAATCCCCGATTCTTACTTATTTAGTTATCTACTTATCTGGGGAGGGTAAACCATGGTGCATGTGTGGCAACCATAGGACAGTTTGTGAGAGTCTGTTCTCTACGCCGTATGGATTCCACAGCTCAAGCTCTGGTCCTCGGGCTTGGTGGCAAGCTCCTTGTTCTCACTGAGCCGTCTTGCCGGCCCTTGAAGCCCCTGTTCTGTTGGGTTTGTCCTGTTTGTTGTTAACTTTTAAAACCATAGAGTAAGCAAGCGTAGCAAGGCGCTGGGGGTGTCTTTCAGTTCTGGCCTAGCATACACAGGTCATGGGCTTGATCCCTAGGGTCACATAGATCAGGTGTGGCACGTGCCTGTGACCCCAGCATCCAGGGGGTCCAGGCAGGAGTGTCAGAAGTTCAGGGTCATGCTCGGCTACATACAAGAGCTTGAGGCCAGCCTGGGAGACCCTGTTTCTTTTTTAAACTAGTCAGTCGAAAAGCTAGTAAAATAGTCTAATGTAATCCCAGCACTTGGGAGGCTGAGGCAGGAGGATCTCAGGTTTAAGGCCAATCTTAACTGCACAGCAGTTTCCAAAAATGACAAGCGGAATGATGCAAGAAGAGGAAGGAAACGAAAACTGTTTTTAACAAGTTCCTTAATTTCCCCATTCCTTGGTTTCCCCCTTAGACTGGGTTCATTGTGCCCACCTTACAAGGTTAGGGCAAGGACAGAGTGAGCCCAGACATACCAGAGAGCCTGGGGGGGCGTGGGGTGGTGCCGGCGGTTGCTGTGGGTACCTCCCAACTGTGACAGAGCCCCTGGCCCCCGCCTGTAGGTGGAGGCCATTGAGTATTACACAAAGCTGGAGCAGAGGCTGAAGGAGGACTACAGGCGTGAGAAGGAGAAGGTGAACGAGAAGCCCCTTGGCATGGCCTTTGTCACCTTCCACAATGAGACCATCACAGCCATGTGAGTCATTGTCATCACCGTCACCCGCGGCCCCCGCCCACGCTGCCTGTTGCCCCTGGCCCTCTCATTGCCACAGGGCCCGCCACTCACTACCGTGATCCCCCGTCTCGGCTATCATAACTAGTATCCGTCCCCCCAGCATCCTAAAGGACTTCAACGTCTGCAAATGCCAGGGCTGTGCCTGCCGTGGGGAGCCGCGAGCCTCTTCCTGTAGTGAGGCTCTGCATATCTCCAACTGGACCGTGACCTATGCTCCTGACCCCCAGAACATCTACTGGTGAGCCATAGTGGGTGGGGCGGAATGGGGCTTGTTTCCCAGCAGGAGGAGGATGGGCAGGGGGTAAATGTTGCCAGAGGCCAATCAGTCCAGCGTCCTCAAAGTGGCCCCGCCCCCTTCCCAGGGAGCACCTCTCCATCCGAGGCTTCATCTGGTGGCTGCGCTGCCTCGTTATCAATGTGGTCCTCTTCATCCTGCTCTTCTTCCTCACCACGCCGGCCATCATCATCACCACCATGGACAAATTCAACGTCACCAAGCCCGTGGAGTACCTCAATGTGAGGCCCATGCCCACCCAGCCCTCCGTGGTGTGCCGTGAGCATCAGTGCCGGGCGGCACGCCCCCATCCCTAGTGTACTTCTGGCTCCGGTTGTCCTAACCTAGCCCTGCCACGAGGGCTGCTACCCCCTCCCCACCATACCTGCCCTTGGGTTCCAGTACGCCCTGCCCTCAGGAGGGGCCACCCTTGAGTTTACACCTCCAGGAGAAGCCCCCCAGGAAGGCACATGACCTTGGGCAAGGCCCCTTTTCTCCCCTCTGAGAAGTGGGAGGTTTAGACCGGCCGCTTGGCGTTCTTGCGCACGTTCAGACGACCTTGTCAGGATGCGGTTCAAGGCCCACCCATGGCTGTCTGACCTCCTCCCGCCATGTAGAGTGTGCCTCCTTGAAAGAAACTCAGCGCTCAGAGGCTCGCCAGATGAGATGCAGGCCCCAGTCCAAACCCACTCCCCACTGCTCGCTAGCTGGCCAAGCCGTCCAGTCCCTTGTAGCCTAGGCTGGCTCACTGGGAAAATGAGCGGGTTTCGTGGTCATGTGGTTTAATGTGCGGAGCATGCACAGGTGCTTGGCACGCCGTTAACAACGTTCACCCTAGAGGCGCTCTCACACCCTAGCCTCTGCCCTCACCCCGCCACCCAGGCCTCCCGCCTGACACCCCTGCCTCCCCCACAGAACCCCATCATCACTCAGTTCTTCCCGACGCTGCTGCTGTGGTGTTTCTCAGCCCTGCTCCCCACCATTGTCTACTACTCCGCCTTCTTCGAAGCACACTGGACTCGGTGAGCCGCCACGCCCCGCCTGCACGTCTCTGGGCAGCCAGCCGCGTGCCCCGAGGGCTCCCTGTCCTGGGCCCTGTACCTCCACCTAAGGAAGCCCCGCCACCAAGGGAGCCTCCTGAGACACCGGCCCGGTGTGGGCCGGGCTGGCCTGACCTTGGCGCGTGCCCTGCCGCCCCCTGCCCTACTAGCTCCGGGGAGAACAGGACCACAATGCACAAGTGTTACACCTTCCTCATCTTCATGGTGCTGCTCCTGCCCTCCCTGGGATTGAGCAGGTGAGTGTCGGAGGGGAGCTGGGCTGCAGCGCCTGCGCCATCGGGAGAGAGCTGCAGGGAGAAGCATCCCCGGGGCTGCTGGGGCACCTTCTGCCCCGAGCTCTGAGCCATCCCAGCTCCCGTCTCCTTCTCTCCTCCCGGCAGCCTAGACCTCTTCTTCCGCTGGCTCTTTGACAAGAAGTTCCTGGCCGAGGCGGCTATACGGTTTGAGTGAGTGGGCGGGCAGAGCACTTGGGGAGAGAGGTGGCTGAGAGACACTTGTAGCCTTTGTAGGAGGGAGTCACCAAGCTCCCAGCTATAAGGGGTGGGATTAACTAACATGAATCTACTGGGTTGTCTGAAAGAAGGCACCCACAGGGTGTTGGGTATGTACTTGGACGGAGTATGTTGGGGCGCGTGCTCAGGAAGGCACCTGAATGGCTGAGCGCATGCTCAAGGTGGATTTAAGTCTCTCCGAGTTCACATTTAGGGGGTTCTGTGGGGACTCGGGTTCTTATTCTAAGACTGCTGTAGGAGTCTTGGATTTCACCAAGGACGTTGGGGAGGTGTCTGTAGTGGGAACTTGGTCATAATCTGGGGTGGCTTGGGGGCCCCTAGAGTATCCATGAGCGTCCCTAGAACCCATACCTCTATCTGTCTCTTAGATTCACAGCTCAGTGTGTCTGGCTCTGGGGCACAGAGCTGAGGGTGCTTGTGCAGCATGTCTGTGTCTCAAAGTGACTGTGGGGTTTTCATCTCCGAGTATCCCCATCAGGCCTTATCTTGGATGCATACCGTGGCTCTCGTAGGCACAAACCCAGGAACTTGCTGGAGTCTTCTGTGGCCATCTTGGACTTAGGGACTTTCTGGTTTTTGTCACCCCACACACACACCAAAGCCATCTGAGGGAGGGCTCTGAAGCGGATTAGTGAAGGAGTCTAGGGTCTACTGTGGGAATACCAGCATCGGGAAAACTTTCTGGGCTCTGGGGCTCACACCCTTGGAGGTCTCTGAGGGGGCCACTGAGAGTTTTGTGGCGGTCTCAGCAGTTACATCCCACACGTGCTGGTGACCTTGTGTGGTGGTGAACTACCCTCTCCTCGGATGCTTACAGGGCACACCACCTAGGTAGGTCTCTGGGCTGGTTTTCAGGGTGCATCTGGGCTTGCTTTGGTGTTTTGACATTCTGGGGCTCATACCGCGGAAAGGCTGGAGCACAGGTATTATGGGTCTAGGATGGGGGTGTCCATGTACAGGAAGCAACTGAGGGTGAGGGCATGGTGTGCTGTCGTGCTAGCGGTAGGCAGACAGCCACCAGGTCACCCCGAGGGTGCAGTGCTGGAGAGCACCTGCTACCTGCAGGTGTGTGTTCCTGCCGGACAACGGCGCTTTCTTCGTGAACTACGTCATTGCCTCAGCGTTTATCGGTAACGCCATGGACCTGCTGCGCATCCCAGGCCTACTCATGTACATGATCCGGCTCTGCCTGGCGCGCTCCGCCGCAGAAAGACGCAACGTGAAGCGGGTACGGCCGCCTAGGGCAGCGGCAGCGTGCACAGCGCCCTCTGGTGGCCCAGCCAGAAACAGCAAGTCAGGCTCGGGTGGTGGGCACAAGGATGCTGGGACTTTAGGGACCTTAGTTCCCATACAAAGCCTCAGTTTCCCCACACATATAGCTATGGGTGGGCATGGATGATCCCAGGTAGTCCCTGAGTTCTGAGAGTATAGTGTTTTGTGTTTGTAGTTGGGAGAGGTCTAGCCCGCTTGGTCTAGGGTCCCTTTGCCCTCATTCCACAAGAGGGCGCTGGATAGCTCGTCCCCTAGTCCTCAACTTTTGCTCCTACCTGCCCATGCCCCATCACTGCCCCCCCCCCGCCTGGCCTCCCTCTCAGCCACAGCCCCCCCCCCCGCCTCCCACCTGCTTTGCTGTCCCCTGCACCGCCCCCACATTAGGTCCCTCACTACCCACGGCTTTATTCCCAGTTCCTGGCCGCCTCCTACCTGCCTGCCCCCCTATGACCTGTCCCCTCCACTCTGAGCCATCCTCCTGCCCATGTCCCCCCCAGCATCAGGCCTACGAGTTCCAGTTTGGCGCAGCCTACGCTTGGATGATGTGTGTCTTCACGGTGGTCATGACCTACAGTATCACCTGCCCCATCATCGTGCCCTTCGGTAGGCACCGCCGCGCCGGGACCTGGGCCCTGCTCGGGGGAACCCAGGGCCTCGCCTGCTCCACTCTAGTAAGGCAGGCCACCCTGACTGGACAGGGCCCCGGCTGGGAGACTGGCCCCTCCGGCCTCCCGCCTGGTTCCTGGCTCAGTCTGGGGCCGGGCCTTGGGGAAGAGGGGGAGAGAAGTTCTACTGGGGCTTGGCCCACCTGGCATGCCCAGTTCCTGGTTAAGCCATGCACCTCAGCACACTTACTGGTACGCACCGAGGCCTCCCATTGGGTATACATGGACATACTTCCCTCTGAGCTGCTGCACACATACATATATCCCTATTACCAACATCCACACTTACACACAGACCTCAGAATTCAAGAACGCCCCTCGGATTCCAGACTGGGCTAGGTCCTTGTACCTCTGGACATGTCCTGATGGAGGCGAGCCTTGTAACTTGGGCAGGTCCCTCTTCCTCTTTGAAGGTTTCTAGCTAAGTTTCTCATTGACCATGACCCCACCAATAACCTCTACCTCCCCCATAACACCCCAACTCCCTCCCCGCTCTCTGTGGCTATTGAAGGCTCCAGAGTCTCCAGTTAACCTCCTAGCCCCTGTTGAATGGTCCCTGGGCTTCTGGAAGTAGAACCAGTCCTTAGTTTACATTCAACTGTCAAGGGTAGAAAGAATAAGGAGGGTCTCAGGCTTCCTGTTGTGTAAACAAAGGACTCTCTGCCGGTTGTCACGCGGGGAGGGTGGGGAGGCTGCACAGGATGAGCGGGGTTAAGCTGCAGCTTCAGTTTGTGTCCTGGAGCTGAGGGAAGGGGGCTGAGCGGAGACCAGCCCCTCAGCCATCTCAGGAGGCCAGGACCGCCTGTGGCCATCACGCCAGGTCCGTGGGCGCTGGTTCCGAGGTCAGGGCCGTTGGCTTTCCTCAGGGCTCATGTACATGCTGTTGAAGCACCTGGTAGACAGATACAATCTCTACTACGCCTACCTGCCGGCCAAGCTGGACAAGAAGATCCACTCGGGGGCCGTGAACCAGGTGGTGGCGGCACCCATCCTCTGCCTCTTCTGGCTACTCTTTTTCTCTACCATGCGCACCGGTGAGGGCCGGCATCCCATGGGGATGGGGGTGGCAAGGGCAGAGGGGGGCGTCAAAGACAGAAGGGACTTTGAAGACAGGGCCTGCCACATATCATGGTGGAGAGTGGCGGGCCCCGGTGAGCCCGTGTGGATGGGGGTGAGGGAGTCAGAGGCTGCTGTTGTGGGTCTCTTAGAAGAGGGTCCAGACGGCAGGCCAGGCAGTAGTCCCTTTGTCCTCCCCAACCCCAGGGTTCCTCGCCCCCACGTCCATGTTCACCTTCGTCGTTCTGGTCATCACCATCGTCATCTGTCTCTGCCACGTCTGCTTCGGACACTTCAAATACCTCAGTGCCCACAACTACAAGGTGTGGGGCGGGAAAAGACGTGGCGGGGCGCGCCTGGGGGCAAAAGTTTCCTGTGGCGGTGGCACAGGGGGTCAGAGGGTGCTGAGGGTGTTAGGTGTGACTGCGACTAAAAACCAGGATGTTTCCTCCCCCCCCCTTAAGATTGAACACACAGAGACAGATGCCGTGAGCTCCAGGAGTAACGGACGGCCGCCTACCGCCGCCGCTGTCCCTAAATCTGCGGTGAGTGCCCTACTCCGCAGCCATGGGTGCTTTGGGGGGGCCGTTGCAGAACTCAGTCCCAAATCCGGGTGGACCATTAGTCCCCACAAAAGTCAGCCTGAACCAGACCTAATGACAGTGGACACCAGCGTGAGAAAGACCTTCACCCTCCCCAGTCAGTCACCTACGGCACTGTCCACTGTGCTGCCCACAGACCCTCAGACGCCACCCCCTCCTACCCGCCTTAACCCCCATTCCTTTTCTCTTCAGAAATACATTGCTCAGGTGCTGCAGGACTCAGAGGGGGACGGGGACGGGGATGGGGCTCCTGGGAGCTCAGGAGACGAGCCCCCGTCATCCTCCTCGCAAGATGAGGAGCTGCTGATGCCGCCTGATGGCCTCACGGACACAGATTTCCAGTCGTGTGAGGACAGCCTCATAGAGAACGAGATTCACCAGTAAGGGGAGGGAGGGCCCTGGAGGCCACACCCTGCCCCTCCACCCATCCCCCCCCACGGACACTAAAAAAAACAAAAACGCTAATAATTTATTAGAACTAAAGCCCCTCCTCCTCCCCTGTCCCCTGCTTTCATTAAGGTATTTAAACCTGGGGATTTCACTGCTCTCCCCCACCATGGAGGGAGGGAGGGATTCCCCCCCAACCTCAGTGAGGACAGCCCCGAGCAGGCCCCGGGGCAAAGAGGGGTGTGGAGGGAGTCCCCCCAGATCTGCCTCACCACCCGGTAGTGTGACCAGGAAAGGGTTAATGAGAGCCAAGGTGGGGGCCTGGTGCCATGGCTGGAGGCCTGGGGAGAGCCTGGCTGCCCTGGCTCTTTCCTCCCCCTTCCCCGCCCCTGGGTCCAGGATGCAGGAGAAGGGAGGGGTGCAGAGTGGGAGGCAGATTCGGGTCTGAGCCAGGGGGTGGCCCAAGGCATGACTGACACTGGAAAATGGGGTTTTGCACTGGGTTTGTTTTTTGTTTTTGTTTTCCTTTAAAATAAAAACAAAAGCTCCAAGCTTGTGTCTGATTGGGGTGTAGCCCTGGAAGCTCATCCTCTGGCCTCCTGGGAGGTCCTCCTTGCAGTCCTGGGATGAACTCCTGCCTCTCCTGCATTGTTAAAGAGGGACTGTCTGGGCTCAGGTCACCTCACACCAGCCATCTCCAGCACCTCAGGGTGGCCTGCCTCAACCCCAGCTGTCCCCAGGACTCCCCATTCTCAAGCCATCTTTTCCCAAGACCCCCAACTCACCTTCTCTAAGGGCTTTTCTTCAGGCCACTCAACAAGGGGACATCCATGTGTATACCCACAATGCATTGTGTGCATCAAGAGCCAGAGAGCCTCTGTCCCAGGCTGGTTTTGTCAGCTCAGCAGCTGGCTTGGCTGTGTGTCTCTGAGAAAGGCTACGCTGCTCTCTGGTCTTGTTTTCTCAGTCAAATCAAGATGTACAGTCAGGTAAACTGTAAAGCCAACCTCAGGAGCCATTCTCCAGCCTCTGCCTCCATTGACTGGAGTTTTCCATCTTGTTTTTATAGAAGCAGGGTTTCTCAGCCGGGCGTTGGTGACACACGCCTTTAATCCCAGCACTGGGGAGGCAAAAGCAGGCGGATCTCTGTGAGTTCGAGGCCAGCCTGGTCTACAGAGTGAGTTCCAGGACAGCCCCCAAAACAATACAGAGAAACCCTGAAAAAAAAGAAAAAAAGGAACAGCGTTTCTCTCCTGGCAGTAATGGGGCACCCTTTAATCCCAGGCAGAGGCAGGAGGATCTCTGTGAGTTTGAGACCAGCCTGGTCTACAAGAGCAAGTTCCAGGACAGCCTCCAAAGTCACAGAGAAACCCTGCCTTGAACCCCCCCCCAAAAAGAAAAAAACAGGGTTTGTGTAGCCCTGACTGTCCTGGAATTCACTGTGTAGACCAGGCTGATCTTGAACTCAGAGATCCACCTGCCGAGTGCTGGGATTAAAGGTGTGCGCCACCACTGCCTGGTGAATTTTCCATCCTTCGGCAGAAAATGAGAAAGTGAGCTGAGGTCTGCTCAGAGAGAAGAGGTCCAGGAGAGGAGGGGAAACAGGGACCAAAAGCCTGCAGAGGCAACAGGCAGGCAGTGACGAGTGCAAAGACCCTGGTGGAAATGGCGTCAGGAACAGGAGTTAAGCCTCTCCCTGGTAGTTGGTGATGCCATCTGCACCACCAACACACACACACACACACACACACACGCACTCACACACACTCACACACACTCACACACACTCACACACACACACACATAGTGCAGGACCAGGCCAGCTACCATGATAAAAGGAGTGGCCTTGTCATAGTCTGCAGCCTTCGTGAAGAATAAACTCCCAGCTGGAGTCCCTCAAAGGGCTGCAGGCAGGGTGCCAGCTGCTAGATGGACAGAAACCAAGGACTCTGAAGCAGCATCTTGGTGGCAGGAGGCTACAGTACCCTAAGCATAGTCTGTGTGGATACATAGGCATACCACATCTTACCTGGAAAATCCTATTGTCTACCGAGTGTCCCGGACAGACCTTGCTCACCCATATAGTGAACCTCCCTGCCCTGAGTTGGGGGGTGGGGATGGGGTTCTCTTGGTTCTACCGTGGGGAGTCTCCTGGCGAGCCTCAAGTTCTAAGCCAAACTCAAGTGCTTAGGGATGGGAAATGAGGTAAGACTCAAACAGCTCTCAGCAAGGGTACTGAGGAGAGCCTCAGGATGCAAGAGTGATGGGGAAGGTACAAGCCCACCTACTCCTTGCTCCTGGAATCAAGCGGAGCTCAGGTCAGCTGGGAAGAGCCGGTAGTAGTATTTGGCAAACAATGCTTGGCTCTGGGTTCTTCAAGGTACCCAAGAGTCTCCATGACCTATTATCCTCCGTCTGCTTACAGGTATGGGACAAGGGAGGAAGTGACTCTGAGGAGCCTTCCCAGTCCCCTCCTTCTGTGGGATAATAGGTTCAAATCCTGGCCCAGCCTCTTACCTGCTGAGTAACCCTGAGCAAATAGTGTCACATCCTAGACCTCACCTATAAAATGGGAATGGGAGCTGGGATGCTGCTCAGTTGATGGAGGGTTTGCCTAGCACAAGGATGGGCTTGGACCCCAGCAAGGCTCGAACTAGGAGTGTGGTGCACACCTTCGATCCCAGAACTCGGGAAGCACAGGCACTCGAGGTCAGGGCAGGGGCCGGGAGATGGTTCAGCAGTAAAAGCATTGGTCATAACGACCTGAGTTGAAGTCCTGGAGCCCACAGAGGAAGAGAATGGCTGTCAAAGCTGTCCTCTGATATTCACCTGGCACGGGCTGGAAGGTAGCACATGTCCACAATCTCAGCACTTGGGAGACAGAGACAGGGAGGACCCAGGGTTTGAGGTCTTAGCTCTGAAGCAGGTTTGAAGCCAGCCCTGGCTACATATCTTAAAAAAAAGAAATAGGTGAGGTAGTAAGACGGGAAGACATGAGGTCAAGGCTTTTTGTAGGTGAGGAGCATTGACAAGAGGGACTTGCCTAAGGGTGGCCGCCCCAGTTAGGTGCTCGTTCTCTGTCCTACCAGGGACAGGCCTTGGACCTGGCAGACCAGGCGGGTCAGGGTAAAGGGGCCCAGTAGGAAGGGCGAGGAAGGCAACAGTTAGACCAGTGCCCCTGACAAGGCGCCCACCTGCACTGGAGAATTCTGGGTGGGGGAGGGGTGCTCTCTGCTCCTCCCCCCCCCCCACCGCCACCAAGAACCCTCAACTGTCAAGCTCTGTGCCAGGTGCTGGCAATGCTAGATGCTCACCCAATACCCTTCAGCATGCTGTGCTCCCCAGGTAGGCACTCACGGGGCCTGTCCCTTCTGTGTGCTAAGGCTTTCCTACAGAAACGGGGCTGCGCTCTCTGAGACCTCAGACTCTATCAGGCTGGATGCTCAGAGGGTAAAAAGCCAGCCTGCTTCTTCTGCCTCTGGCTTAGGGGAAGGGTACGCAGGTCTCCTTCCTTTCCCTGGTGCGTTGGCTATGTCCCATATCCCTCAGTCATGACTGTCTGCAAAGGGGTTTGTGTAAGAGGGCCCTCATCAGCCATTAGAGATACAATAAACCCTAGGGAAGAGAGAAAATCCCTCCCAAGCCTACAAGCCCTTCTTAGTCCAGAAACCTGAGGTTCTAAGACGCAGCAGGAGCAAGCCGCTTGGATGGAGCCTGAGTCCTCCCCTCAGAGCCAGGGCAGGCCGGGCCGGCCAGTAACAGTGCAGGAAGGGGAGGCTGAGAAGGTGTTCCTTTGGGAATCCAGCCCTACCAGCAGCAGAGGGGAGAGTCGAGGCTCTGCCCCTCCCCCTCAGCCTGTGAGCAGGAAGGGAGCTGGGTCACACTGGGGACAAAGGCTCTTGGACTCTGCTTCTGCGACAGGCTAGTGATGTATAGACTTGAAGGAGACCGTAAACCGCTACAGTTTTCTAAAGCAATGTCTGCATCTCCTCCAAGCTCTGGAGAGCAAACAATCCTTAAAAACCATTGGTTCCCTGGTTGTGATGTAATCCTTTTAAAACTCCCTGGGAGCGGGGCTGAGGGATGGCTCAGTGCTTAAGAGCCTATGCTGGTCTTGCAGAGGACCCAGGTTTGGTTCCCAGCACCTGTTCTGGGTGATCAACAATCACCCGTAACTACAGCTCACAGGAGACGCAACACCCCTACCCCTGTGTGCATGTGCATTCATGTACACACGTAAGGTTTTTGCCGGGCCGTGGTGGCACACACCTTCAATCCCAGCACTCGGGAGGCAGAGGCGGGCGGATCTCTGTGAGTTCGAGGCCAGCCTGGTCTACAGAGAGAGTTCCAGGACAACCTCCAAAGCCTACAGAGAAACCCTGTCTCAAAAGTCTTTTTTTTTTTTATTACTGACAGGAGGGATTGGGATGTAGTTAAGGTGGTAGACTGCTCACATGCCTGAAGCCTGAGATCCCTCCCCGGATCATAGAAAACCCAGCCTGAAGACACTGACCTGGCATCTGCCCGAGGTAGAAGTGGGAGGGTCTGGAGTTCAAGGTCCCAGCTACATGGGGAGTTTGATGCCAACCAGGGTCTATGTAAGACCCTGTCAGAAAACAAAACAAAACCAGTATTCATATTTAGTGTTCTTACCACAACAAAAAGTGTGCGAGATATGTGACTTAGTGCATCATATATTAATCAATAGACGTAGGGGGTTGGGAGGCAGTACTCTTGTTTTAACTTCAGAAACTGGGTGTCACTGTGTGACTTAGGCCCCAGAAGCAGGGTCCTTGACAGCAAGATGGCTTAGCAGGTGAAGGTGCTAACCACAAAGCTTGATGAACCCGAGTTCAATCCCCAAGACGCACAAGGTGGAGGGAGAGAACCTACAGGTTGTCCTCTGACCTCCAGATATATATGCTCTGGCACATGTATGCCACATAGAAAATAAACAAGCAAATAAGTAAATAGCCGGTCGTCGGTGCTACACGACTTTAATCCCAGCACTGGGGAGGCAGAGGCAGGCGGATCTCTGTGAGTTCGAGGCCAGCTTGGTCTACAGAGCAAGTTCCAGGACAGCCTCCAAAACAATACAGAGAAACCCTGTCTCGAAAAACCAAAAAAAAAAAAAAAAAGAAAGAAAAGAAAAGAAAAGAAAAAAACTACAGGTCCCTAGTCTGATGGGGGCGCCACTCCACCTTGACTTTTAGTCTGATGGAGGCAGCAGTTTCATATGTCATGATGTACCTTTCTTTCTTTTTTGGGGGGGGTGGTGGGGGAGAAGTAGCTTTTCAAGACAGGGTTTCTCTGTATCTGGCTGTCCTGGAACTCTCTCTGTAGACCAGGCTGGCCTCAACTCAGAGATCTGCCTGCCTCTGCCTCCCAAGTTCTGGGATTAAAGGCGTTCGCCACACTCCCAGCACAGGCATGTCTCTTACCATTCTCCCATAGCCATCTGCCTGAGCTTCTGCCTGCCTCGTCCGTCTCAGCTTCGCCCCTCCCACCAACCCATGTGCTGCATGTGTCTATGTGTGGGTGTGTGCATGCGTGCAGGTACTCAAGAAGGCCACAGTGGGTTTAGGTTATCTGAAACTGGAGTTACAGGTGATTCATAAGCTCCCATGTGGGTGCTGGGAACCAAGCCTGGGTCCTGGATAGAACAGCAAGCACTCTTAACTACTGACCCATCTCTCTAGTCCCTGTGTCTCATTATTTAAGACCCTGCGGCCAAACGATGCTCTCCAAAGGGACCCCATCATTTCCCATGTCCCCGGCCATGCTCCAGGGCTCCAGTGTCTTCACTACGCCTTACACAGCCTTGTCGTTCCTCCCCTCTGTGGGTAGGAAGGGGCATCTCTTGATGGTCTTGACCTTCTGAAAAATATCCATGCCATTTTTATTCATTTTCTGAGGCAGGGTGTCACTTGGCCAAGGCTCTCTGCAAACATGATGGTTTGCACTTTGTTGGGTCCTGGAGAGACAACTCCACGGTCAAGCGCACTCACTGCACAATAATGAGGCCCAGATTGGATCCCAGCACCCAGGCGAGAAGCCGAACATTCTGCAAATGTCTGTAACTCTGGCTCCCAGGAATCTGACACCTTCTGCTCCCCCGACATACACATACATGCGTACCAACACAGACAGGTGCACATATAAGTAAGTTTTTTAGATCTATGGAGCTGGAGAGATGGCTCAGCAGTTAAGGGCACTGGCTGAACTTCCAGAGGACTCTGGTTCAGTTCCCAGCACCCACATTAGGCAGCTCACAACCATCACTGATTCCAGCCCCAGGGAACCTGATGTCCTCTTTTGGCCTCAGCGTACCTGTCGGGAAAGACACCTGTACACAATTTTTTAGGCTGGACATGATGGCACACAACTTTAATTCCAGAACTTGGGAGGCAGAGGCAGGCAGATTTCTGTGAGTTTGAGGTCAGGTTGGTCTACACAGTGAGTTCCAAGCTAGCCAGACCTGTTTAGATATAGTAAGGCCCCATAAATAACTAAATAAATAAATCTTTTAAAAATGGGGACACCAGTCAGTGGTGGTGCACACCTTTAATCCCAGCACTTGGGAGGCAGAGACAAGTGGATCTCCGTGAGTTCACAGTCAGACTGGTCTACAAAGCAAGTTCTAGGATAGCCAGGGCTGATAGACAGAGGAAAGGGGGGGGCTTGGAGGTGTCTCAGTGGTTAAGAACACCTGCTGCTCTTGCAGAAGACCTGGGTTTGAATCCCAGCACTCACACAGCAGCTCACAACCTTCTGTAGCTGCAGTTCCAGAGGATCTGATGCTCTTCCGACCTCTGTGAGCTCCTGCAAGCACGTGGTGCACAGACATACTTTCAGGCACACATGCAAATAAATGCACATTAAAGCAAGCATTGTCAGCCGGGCGGTGCTGGTGCACACCTTTAATCCCAGCACTCAGGAGGCAGAGGCAGGCGGATTTCTCAGTTTGATGCCAACCTGGTCTACAGAACAAATTCCCAGGACAGGCTCCAAAGCTACAGAGAAAGCCTGTCTCAAAAAACAAAAACAGGGCTGGAGAAATGGCTCAGAGGTTAAGAACACTGGCTGTTCTTCCAAAGGTCCTGAGTTCAGTTCCCAGCAACCACATGGTGGCTTACAACTATCTGTAACAAGATCTGGGGCCCTCTCCTGGCCGGCAGACATATATGCAGACGGAACACTGTATACATAATAAATAAGTAAGTAAATAAATAAATAAATCTTTAAAAAAAAACAAAAACAGAGCCAGGCATTGGTGGCGCACGCCTTTAATCCCAGCACTCGGGAGGCAGAGGCAGGAGGATCTCTGTGAGTTCAAGGCCAGCCTGGTCTACAGAGCGAGTTCCAGGACAGGTTCCAAAAACAATACAGAGAAACCCTGTCTCAAAAAACCAAAAAACAAAAACAAAAACAGAAAATACTGTCTTAGGGTTTCTATTGCTGCAACAAAACGCCATGACCAAAAATGCAAGTTGAGGAGGAAAGAGTTCATTTGGCTTCCACTTCCAAATTGCTGTTCATCACTGAAGGAAGTCAGGGCAGGAACTCAAACAGAGCAGGATTCTGGAGGCAGGATCTGAAGCAGAGGCCATGGAGGCACAGTATTAAAAACTAAAACTTCTGTAGCTGAAGGTGATCAGCTCCTGAGCCTCCTGCTCCCGCCTCCCAAGCAGCTGCTGTCCCCGCCCGCCCAGCTGCAGCACCAACTTAAATTGGGTTGTTTGTCTTTTTGTACCGAACAGAGCCCATCTCTACTGACAAGGGAATGGTGGCTTCCATAAACAGTAGTCGGCTCAAGGCCGGGGGCGTGGGCCAACACCAAAATGCCTGCAACTTCAAGAATCAGAACTTTGAGGAGCTTCAAGCAACGTGTCTAAAGAAGGGGGAACTGTTTGAGGACCCTCTCTTCCCTGCTGAACCCAAGTCTATAGGCTTCAAGGATCTTGGCCCCAGCTCCAAACAGGTGCAGAACATCTACTGGCAGCGGCCCAAGGTGGGCACTGGGAAACGGGGAGGGCCCTGGCGCTGGGCCCGATGCCGTCAGAGCTGGGGATAGTTCTGAACAGGCTCCGTTAGTTTAATCCTGGGCTGGCACCCAAGTCTGGCTATCACAGCAAAACTGTGGTCAGATGGCTCAGTGCGCCCCCTACTGCTCACCTGGAGCCGAGAGGTGCGAGGGAAGCAGGCTGGGTCCCTCGCCCCTTGACACTGTTATTCCTTCATCACAGGATATCACGAGTAACCCCCAATTCATTACGAATGAGCTCTCTCCCACAGACATCTGCCAAGGGGTCCTCGGTGAGTGGGGGACAGGGAGCTGGCCTCTATGGGGGAAGTAGGGGCAAGAGAGAGCGGGGCGGGGGCTAAGGAATGGCTCTCAAGCCTGGAGAACTGGAACTCCCTAGACTCAACCTACCTCTGTTTCCCTATTCCTCCCCTGCCAAGAGATGCCAGTCAGGAGAAGTGTCCTGTGTGTCCTCTATGTCCCTTCTGTGCCTACTGCAGTCTGGTTTGGACTGGGGTGATAAAGCAGATACATGTTGCCGCATAATACATTACCCAAGGCTTAGCAATTGGAGGCGGTTGGAGAGCTGGCCCGGCGGCTTAGAGCACTTGGTACAGAATAATGAAGATCAGAGTTCAGACCCCAGCACTCAAATACGAAGTCCATCATCCGAAACACCTGAAGCTCCAGCTCCAAGGAATTCAGCGCCCCCTGCTAGCTTCCATGTGCACAGGAGCGCCCCCTGCTGGCCTCCATGTGCACAGGAGCGCCCCCTGCTGGCCTCCATGTGCACAGGAGCGCCCCCTGCTGGCCTCCATGTGCACAGGAGCACCCCCTGCTGGCCTCCATATGCACAGGAACACCCCATGCTGGCCTCCATGTGTACAGGAGCGCCCCCCTCACATGCCACCACATGTGCACACACAGACAGACACACACAGAGACAAAATCTTTTTTTTTAAGCGTCAAACCAGCCATGATGGTATTTACCTACAATTTCAGCACTAAGGAAAAAGGGGCAAAAGGATCAGGAGTTCAAGGTCAACCTGAGGTCACATGAGACTATCCCAAACAACCAGCAAGTAATGCTCACCTCCCAAGCTCTGTTGGGGAGCCTCAGAAACCGAGGGGCAGGGCTGGCCCAGAGTGTCTCATGTCTCCTGAGGTCACCTGCACTGTGGGACCCTGGTTCTCTGAAGTCTTGGCTGGATGGGGGTTACAGTCTTGGCTGAGATGCATGGGTCATGTGGATGGAATCTCAGTGGCTAGCTGGCTGTTGGCAGAGGCTGAGCCCCTTCCTGGAAGCCTGTCTACAGGGTTGCTTCATGTCCACACAGCATGGTAGCTGACTCCTACTGAGTAGCCCAAGAGAAAACAGGGGCTTTTCATTTATTTGTTTCTTTTGCTTATTTTTTATTTATATACTGAGACAAGGTCTCACTATGTAGCTTTAACTAGCCACAAACTAACGATATAGACCAGGCTGGCCTTGAACTCATAGAGACCCATCTGCCTCTGCCTCCCAAGTACTGGGATTAAGGGTCTATGCCACCATAGCTGGCTCATATATTTATTTTTTACTTAGGATGGAACCCAGGGCCTTCAGCTAGGCAAGCATTGCCCACTGGGTTATACTCCACACCCCTGGGGCCCACCTGATCTCAGGCATCACTACACACAGTAATCTCCATGTTTTAATAGGAACGAGCCCTAAATGTGACACATCCTCAACAGGCAAAGGGTTACGGGGCTGGGTGTAGGTCAGTTGGCAGGTTGCTCAGCCAGCATGCATGGATCCCTTGCTTCAACCCTTAGCATCACAGAAAGCTGGATATGGGAGCACTGGAGAGATGGCTCAGAGGTTGAGAGCACTGACTCCTCTCCCAGAGGTCCTGAGTTCAATTCCCAGCAGTCACATGGTAACTCACAACCATTAATAGTGAGATCTAGTACCCCTTTCTGGTATGCAGGCAGAGCACTTTATACACAATAAATAAATAATAAATAAACCTTTTAACTTAAAAAACAAAAAACTGGGTATGGTGGCATGTGCCTGTAATCCTGAAATCTAAAAGTGACAAGAGAATTATTCACAAATTCAAGGCCAGGTTAGTCTACATAGTGAGTTCCAGGCTAGCCAAGAGCCTAGAGACCTTGCCAAAAAAGAGGGTGGGAAGTGTAAGGTTATACAATGAGTTCACAGCTAACATGGGTATAGGAGACCCTGTCTTTAAAGAAAAAAAAAAAGCACAGGGATTGGGTCCTATCTTTTGAGGAGATAAAACTCACATGTTTGTCGCCTGTCACAGGTGGTGGGATTTCTTTAGTCTGGGCCATCAAATAAGGAGGGATGGGGTCACATGACACTGGTCCAGGCATGGGGTTACCTCCTGCCCCCTGAGCTAGTCCTGCCTCACAGTCTCCTGCCCCTTCGGTGCCAGGGCAGGCAGCAGGACCACCTCACTTTGTATTTGTGGCAGGGTTAGGGCAGAAATAAGTATAGCAAGAAGTCAGGGAACCCCAGGACCACACTTGCCTCTGACTCAGTGGGCCCGAGGGCTGCTGCGAACTGGCGGAGAAAATCAGTGTTGTGCCCTTGTGTGGATGATAACTGTGTAGTCTTTACTGTTCCCTCCTGCTTGCACCCTCCCTCCAAAGCCCAGAGGCCAGCAGCCATCGGAGAAACTTCCAGTGCCAGAAAGTTTGGCCTGACCCTGGAGCTCACACCGCACCACCTGCTACCTGACTAATGCCTGAGGGCCGACCCCAGGAGACAGGTGGCGGTGGATGGCTGATGCATGGCATGTTCCCATGCCTCTGGACAGGGACACTGTCCTGTGCTCCATCTTCAGCTAGCTCCAGGGGGTAGCACAAGAGCTAAAGGACTCAGAGAATGATACTGGGGTTCAAGCTTCAGGCTGAAGATCAGAGAAGCAAAGCAGCCAGCCACTAGCTCTTACTCTACCTCAGGCCAAAACGGCAATCCTGCCTCCACCAAGCCTCAGATTCCAATCCCAGACAGCTGCCTCTCCTCAGCTGGCTGGAGACTAAATCTCAGAATCAACCTGAGACACTGGGTTCCTGTCTTTTATATGCCTCTTTTATATATCTCTAGGGCTGGGATTAAAAGCATGAGCTCTAATTCTCTTTTAGACTGATTCAGTTTTGCATAGATCTGGGTGGCCTTGGACTCACAGAGAGCTCCATCTACCTCTGTCTCCTGAGTTCTGGGATTAAAGGTATTTGCCACCACTGCCCAAACTTCTATGTGGCCTCTGGGAATTGAACTTAGGACCTCTGGAAGAACAGCCAGTGCTCTTAACTGCTGATCTCTCCAACCCATATTTTTAAAAAATATTAGTGTGTGTGTGTGTGTGTGTGTGTGTGTGTGTGTCACAGCATGCACACATGTGTGCCTGGTGCCCTCAGAGGCCTGACAAGGATGTCCAATCCCTTGGAAATGGAATTACAAGTGTTTGTGAGATGTGTGATATCTGATATGGATGCTGGGACCTGAACTCTGGTCCTCATGGTAGAGTAGCAAGTGTTCTTAATTCCTGAGACGTCTCTCCAATTCCAAGGCATCATTTTTTGGTTGGTTGATTCTTTTTAATTTTGTATATATGTGTTACTGTATATGGGTTTGTGTGTGTGAGTGCAATGTCTGTAGAGGCCAGAAGAGGGCGTTGTAGGCTTCCCTGAAGCTAGAACACATGTGGTTGCACAGCTCCCTGATGTGGATGCTGGGCTAAACTCAAGTCCTCTGAGAGAGCAGGAAGCACTTTTAGCTGCTGAGTTGTTTTGAGACAAGGTTTCCCTTTGTAGACCAGGGTGGTAACAAATGAACTTAAAACCCTCTTATCCTTCACCACCCAAATGCCGAGATGACAGAAGTTTTCTAGAGACACATCTTGGGCCTTTGGCCACTGCTCCAGCATGGGAGTAGGTGGGGATGCCACAGAGAAGGTGACTGGATGTGTTCAACAGATGGGAAGCTTGCCTGCGAGAAACCAGGATGCTATGCAGTCTTCCCAAATTCCCCAGTGTTACCCGTTTTTGTGACTCCCTCGAGACTGAACAAATGCATGAGTTCACTGTCCCAGAGTCACTCTCTGCCCCCTTCCCAACATTTCTCAGTGAAAAGGCGGAGGGACCTGTACCGGGGACATCTGTGGTGCTGCTCCTCTGATGGGGATCTGGGCCCCCACACGTGTGAGCTGCTCAGTGACAACCCCTGCCTGTCTGCCTTTAAGGGGACTGCTGGCTGCTGGCTGCTATAGGCTCCCTTACCACTTGCCCCAAACTGCTGTACCGTGTGGTGCCCAAGGGTCAGAACTTCAAGAAAAACTATGCTGGCATCTTCCATTTCCAGGTGAAAGGAACAGGGGGAGGAAGGGCAAGGGGGGAGGGCGGGGAGAGGGGGAGGGGGAGGGAGTGGGGAGAGAAACACAGAGAGGGACTGAGTCAGTGTTCTATTGCTGTAAAAAGACACCATGACCATGGTAGCTCATGAGAGAAAGCATTTAACTGGGAGCTGGCTTAGGGTTTCAGAGGTTAGTCCATTAGCATCACGGCAGGGAACATGACAGCACGCAGGCAAGCATGGGACGGAAGAAATAGCTGAGAGTGATAGCCTGATCCACAGGAAGTAGGGAGAGAGAACTACTGGGCCTTTTGAAACCTCAAAGCCCACCCCAATGACACACTTCCTCCAGCAAGGCCACACCTCCTAATCCTTCTAATCTTTTCAAATAGTTGCACTCCCTGGTGACTAACATTCAAATATAGGAGCCTATGGAGGCCATTCTTATTCAAACTACGAGAGAGAGAGAGAGAGAGAGAGAGAGAGAATGTATGTACTCACTTTGTTTTCAAATACAACACTGATTGAGATGACTTTTCAACTAATTTTCAGAGAAATACCTGCTTATGAAAGACATTATGTAAGCTAATTCTTTTAAAGTTCCAAAGAAAATAATTATCTGCTGTGGCTCTCTTCCCATTCTCAGTGTCTGTGTGTCTGTGTGTCTGTGTATCTGTCTGTGTGTGTATCTGTCTGTGTGTGTGTGTGTATGTGTGTCTGTGTGTCTCTGTGTGTGTCCATGTGTGTCTGTCTATGTGTGTATCTGTCTGTGTGTCTGTGTCTGTCTGTGTGTGTGTATATGTGTGTCTGTGTGTGTTTGTGTGCATATGCGTGTGCCCATGCCCAGGAATGCACATAGGTATTGCAACACTGAAAATCTCCACCATATGATTTATGTGACCTGGCCCTTTAACTGATGTAGGATCAATTCTGAATGTCATAAAATAGGGAGAGGATTTTAAGACCCAAAAGCTCAACCCCCGGCTGTCTTTTTTTCAGAATAGGCCCCAGTCTAAAGGTGGGTGGGGCTTCCTTTCTCCCAATGATTTATTTTTCATTTTACATGAATTAGTGTTTTATCTGCATGTATGTCTGTGTTAGGGTGTTGAACCTGCTGTAGATGGAGTTACAGACAGTTGCGAGCTGCCATGTGGGTCCTGGGAATTGAACCTTCTTGGTCTTTTGGAAGAGTAGTCAGTGTTCTTAACCTCTGAGCCAAATCTTCAGCCCCATGGGTAGGGTTTTCTTGAGGCTGAGAAAGACCCTGGTTTGGGATGGAGGTGGGGAAACAGTGAGAGATTTTAGGGCGTTTCTCGATTTCCTCTCACGTGTTCTAAGGAGTGACTGGGTCTTGGTCTAAGTGACTTAGGAAATAAGTGCACTTATCCCAAGCCCCCCACACACACACAACAATTTTTTTTTAACAAAAATCCCAGTATGAGAGACTATTGCTGGTATGTTCTTGGCGTGGCCACCAGGGGGCGCGCTAAGGACGGAGTTCACCTGTATGCAGACAAATGTCCCCTTGCCACCCACAGTTTTGGCAGTTTGGGCAGTGGGTAAACGTGGTCGTGGACGACCGGCTGCCCACTAAGAATAACAAGCTGGTGTTCGTGCACTCCGCCAAGCGCCAGGAATTCTGGAGCGCCCTGCTGGAGAAGGCCTATGCCAAGTAAGTCGGCCAGGCCAGGAGCCAAACTGGCCTTCTGGAGCCTGGCCTTGGCCCCCAAGGACCTCGGGCCGGGCCACTAACTGAACCAGGGGAGGAGACAGGACACGACAAGGCAAGTCTCCTTCCCTCGCTCTCAACTGTCTGCCTGCAGGCTGAATGGCTCCTACGAAGCCCTGGCGGGAGGCAGCACTATGGAGGCTTTCGAGGACTTCACAGGCGGTGTGGCCCAGAGCATTCGGCTCCGGAAGCCCCCTCAGAACACTCTAAGGCTCCTCAGAAAAGCCGTGGAGAAGTCTTCCCTTATGGGCTGTTCCATTGAAGTAAGCCGAGCTGGGTCTGGTCCCAGGGCCTTCCAGCCTGTTGGTCCTCGACCCTACCCCAAGGATCCATCCCCAAACATTCCCTCACTCGCTACCCCTTTCTTCTTTCTTTTTCTTTTTGTTTATTTTTGTTTTTGTTTGTTTGGGTTTTTTTGTTTTTCAAGACAGGATTTCCCTGTAGTTTTGGAGGCTGTCCTGGAACTCACTCTGTAGACCAGGCTGGCCTTGAACTCACAGAGATCCACCTGCCTCTGCCTCCCGAGTGCTGGGGTTAAAGGTGTGCTGGCCACCATCCCTTTCTTGAACAAATGTCTGTCTGCCTCTCTCTGGTCCAGAGCGCCTGTCGCCACCTGGTATATCTTCTGCTTTGTGTGACTTTCTCCACAGTATTTTCTGTGACCCAGAGAGAAGGGAGAAGGTTCCAGGGGGCAGAGACCTTTACTTGGTTCATTTACCACTGGACCCTGGCACTCTAGAGGACACCCAGCATGCAATAAGCACCCAACAAATACTTATTCAGAAAATAAATAAACGTACCCACAACACTTCCATGCAGCAGCAGTTACATGGGGGACGGGGTTGGAAAGAAGAGGAGAGGAAGAAGGACTTAGTTCCCCGCAAGGCCTGGACACAAATGCTTGCGGCCGCTCTACTCATAACAGTGGGAACAGCAACCTAGTTGTCTTTCTGTAGGTGAATCACAAGAATTGTCTTGTTCAAAAGAAACTGATTGTCACACATCACAGGATACAAACAGCAGCAGCCCCAATAAATTGTAATCTGCCTCTCTATGACCTTGAGGTGATGGCAGCATTGTCCTGGACAGATTAGTGACCAAGGGAGGAGGGAAAGGCAGGAGGAGAGAGGAGCCTGGCTGCAGAGGCCGTCTGTAGCAAAGAACACATTCCTCATTTTGACTTTGGTGATAAAATCGCACAACCAACCACAAATGATTAAGCTAAGAAGAAGGGATTGGAGAGGTGGCTCAGTGGTTAAGAGCATTGGCTGTTCTTCCAGAGGAGCAGGGTTCAGTTCCCAGCACCCACATGGCAGCTCACAACCATCTGTAACTCTAGTCTCAGAGAATCCAATGCCCTCTTCTGGCTTCTATGAGCACTGCATACATGTAGTGCACAGACCTTTGTCAGCAACAACATCCATGCATACAACAACACCCATGCATACAACACCCATGCACACAACAACACCCATACACACAACAACACCATTACATTGGGGGGAGTAGTTCAAGACAGGGATTCTCTGTGCATTATTAGCCTTGGCTGTTCTGGAACTCTCTCTGTAGATCAGGCTGGCCTGGAACTCACAGAGATCCTCTTGCCTCTGCCTCCCAAGTGCTGGGATTAAAGGTGCATGCCACCACCACCTGGCAAGAATTTTTAAAGTTAGGGTGAGATGTACAGTTGCATCAAAAGCAATGTCCTGGCTCTGACTTTGTGTTATAGTTCTGCTTTATTTTGTCCTCTTTTCAGTTCTTTTAGTTTAGATTTTGGTTGTTTTGTTTTGTTTTTTGCTTTGTTTTGAGACAGGCTCTCACTATGTAAGTCTGGTGTCCTCAGACTCACAGAGATCCACCTGCCTCTGCCCCCCAAGTGCTGGGATTGCGGGCATGCCCCACAACACTGTTTGTGGTGTATTTTGCAGAATGTACAGAGGGAATGCATTTAGGGAGCATAGGCTCTCCCTGTTCCACTGTTTGTGAATCTACAGTTGCTTCAAAAGTAAGGGAGCTGGGGAGTTAGCTTAGTAGGTAAGAGTGTTCACTGTCAACATCAGAAGACCTGAGTTCAAATTCCCCCCTGAACCCATGTTTTTTAAAAAAAAAAAGCCACATGTGGTCATATGTGTGCCTATAGCCCAAGTGCTGGGAGTAAAGACAGGTGGATCCTGGGAACTTGCTGGCCAGGAGCCCAAAGCAGTGGTTTCAGGTGCAAAAAGAGGTTAAGTCTCAAAGGGTGAGGAAAGGAGCTGGAGGGCTCAGCAGTTGAGAGCCCTGGCTGCTCTTGCCAAGAGTGTGGGTTCAGTTCCCAGCACCCACCTGGTGTCTCACCACACCGAACTCAGTTCCAGAGGATCCAATGGCTTCTGGTCTCCTAGGGCTTCAGGGACACGTGTAATACACAGACAAGCCTGCAAGTAAAACACTCAAAACACACAAGGTAAAAGATAAATATCTTATTGTAAAAACAGTAAGATCCAGGCGGTGGCACACACCTTTAATCCCAGCACTCCGTAGGCACAGGCAGGCGCATCTCTGTGAGTTCCAGACCAGCCTGGTCTACAAGAGTTCCAAAGCTGCACAGAGAAACCCTGATTTTCTCTGGCCATCCCATGTGTGCGCATACACCATACACACAAATAGGTGACTGCACTGGTGTGTGTGTGTGTGTACAGACATCTGTAAAGTATAAGCAACATGTGCTGACTCATGTCTATAATCCCTCCAGAGACTGAGGCAGGAGGATCAGGAGTTTAAGGATAGTTGGATAGTCATGGCTACATAGGGAATTTGAGAGCCTCAATGCAGTATTTAATACCCTCCATATGTATGTTACAATGTGTATTATGAGTCACATACAACAGTGTTTTTCTTGGGATCTCCAGGTCAGACCTCAAATGCCTACCCCTCTTCCTTTTCTGTAGGTCACCAGCAGTAGTGACTTGGAAACGATGACCCAAAACATGCTGGTGAGGGGACATGCGTATGCAGTCACCGGCCTTGAGGATGTGAGTGCAGCTCATGGCACCCTCTAAGAACCACCGGTAAGTGAGAGCCACCCCCCGCCACACGCTGAACTTCTGTGCCCCTCCCCAGGTCTCCTACAGAGGCAAGATGGAAACCCTGATTCGGGTCCAGAACCCCTGGGGCCGGATTGAATGGAATGGAGCCTGGAGTGACAGGTAGACGCCCTGACCGGGGGAGGGGAACAAAGACATACATCAGGACCCGTGAGGAAACCGACGTCACGGTGGGGCCTACCCTTGTCCCCAGTGCTGCTCCATTTAACAAGAACTCTAGCGGGGCAGTGGTGGCGCACGCCTTTAATCCCAGCACTCGGGAGGCAGAGGCAGGTGATCTCTCTGAGTTCGAGACCAGCCTAGTCTACAAGAGCTAGTTCCAGGATGGGCTCCAAAGCCACAGAGAAACCCTCTCTCGAAAAGACAAAACAAATACCAAAAAACAAACAAACAAAAAAAAAAACAACAGCCAGAACTCTGGAGGTGGCCTTCAGAAAGTCCCATCGAGAGGAAGCATGGCTGTCCTCACCTCCCGCGGTTTTCTCTCTGCAGAGCCAGGGAGTGGGAAGAGGTGGGTGTGGACGTCCAGATAAAGCTGCTACGGAAGAAGGAAGATGGGGAGTTCTGGTCAGTGTGGCTTGGGGGAGCATCGGGCTGGCCATGTACATCACCCCCCCCTCGCTGTACTTGGAATGGGGAGGTCCCTCCACAGGAGACCCCTGTAGGTGTGCGGGAGACTCACAGAGCTGTGTGCACCCCCGCCCCAGGATGTCCTATGACGACTTCATGAGCAACTTTACCCTCCTGGATATCTGCAACCTCACCCCGGATGCCCTGTGGCCCCAGGAATACAAGAGCTGCTGGCACGCAACCTTCTACGAGGGCAGCTGGAGAAAGGGGAGCACAGCCGGAGGCTGCAGGAACAACCCCGGTGGGTGTGAGCTCGAGCGCAGAGTCAGCTGGATGCCAGGGCCTTCAGGCTGGGGTGTCAGTGCACCCGGAAAGGGGACAGCGGCGGTACGAAGGGCCTGCCCCAGCACAACCACCTCGACCTGCGTCTTCCACAGAGACATTCTGGAGCAACCCCCTGTTTAAGATCATTCTCCCGGAGGAGGACGACCCGGAAGACGACCCGGAGAACGGCTCTGCGCAAAGCGAGGTGGTCTGTACCTGCCTGGTGGCCCTCATGCAGAAGAATTGGAGGCACGCCCGGCCCGTGGGGGCCCAGCTGCTCACCATAGGCTTCGTCATCTTCTCGGTGTGCCCCTGGGGGCCCCACCACCTGTGCTTCCCCGTGCGGGGCGCAAACTCAGAGCTCCACCTGCCCCTGCCTCCCCAGCGCCTCACCTCTTTTTTGTTTGTTTTTTGTTTTTGAGACAGGGTTTCTCTGTATTGTTTTGGAGACTGTCCTGGAACTTGCTCTGTAGACCAGGCTGGCCTCGAGCTGACAGACATCCATCTGTCTTTGCTTCCCCAGTGCTGGGATTAAAGGCGCCTGGCTAGACTTTTTTTTAACCTACCACACCAACTACCATTTCCTCTATGACAGGAGGGAGGAGGTGACTCTAGGAGCTCACACACTGAAGGGGCAGGGGTAGACACTCTGTCCTGATTGCTGGAGCAATAAAGACTTCAGCAGCACCCCACGCAAATGTGGCCCCAGCCACTCCATCACAACTGCTCACCGCAGAAGCCAGAAGGCGTTCCCAGTCTGCGTTTCCCACGGTTGGCAAGGACCCAGAAATGTCCATTTAGTCTTTCACTTATATAGTCAGCAAGCATGGGACACTCTACAATATCCTACTGTATGCCCAGTCCCTGGCGAGTGTCCGGGCTCTCAGTAGTGAGCAGAACCAGTGCTTGCCCGGTGTGTGTGACAGCCTGGGCTCCACGCCAAGGGGAGGCTAGAAAGTCAGCGGGGGCAAGGGTTCGGCGCCAGCCAGAAGGCTCAGTGAGTGAAGGCATTTGTCCTGACTCCCCCAGCCCCACACGGTACAAGGAGAAGGCCTGTTCCCTCAGACTGTCCTCTGACCCAACATGTGTGTCACAGCAAGCACACACTCACAAAATGCGAACCTTGGTATTAAGTGTCTATGTAAGCTTTGGAGTGACAGACACCCAAACCTTGGCAACCACCTATTTTGTTTGATCTGATTTAATTCATCTTGTGCAAACTTATTTGAAAATACTATTTTTTTTTTTTTTTGGTTTTTCGAGACAGGGTTTCTCTGTGGCTTTGGAGGCTGTCCTGGAACTAGCTCTTGTAGACCAGGGAAAATACTATTTTTTTTATTTAAAAAATTTTTTTTGAGACAGTCTCTTTATGTAGCCCTAGATGGCCTGGAACTGTCTATGTAGACCTAGATGGCCTCAAACTCACAGAGATCCTCCTGCCTGGACCTCTCATATGAAGGGATCAAAGGTATGCTCCACCACACATGCAAGGTTTTTAACTTTTAATTATGTGTGTGTCTCTGTGTGGCAATGTGCACACAAATGAAGGTGCCTGCAGAAGCCAGGAGGATCAGGAGTTCAAAGCCAGCTTCAGCTACATAGTTAGAGGCCAGCCTGGCCTACACGATACCCTGTCTCCAGAGATCAAAACAAAACAAGAAGCCCTGGGCTCTATGCCCAGAAACGCATAAAACTGGGCACAGTGGCACGTGTCCGTTATCCCAGCATTTGGGAGGTGGATGCCGGAGGATGAAAAGTTCAAGACCATCCTCAACTACATGGCAAAATCAAAGCCTGGGCTGCCAGGGAGGGGGAAAGGCGAACGTGAAACGCATTTGCTGTCCATCCCCCGTTTCCATGGCCACCTGTCTAGTGCTGCAGGTTACCTTGCAGGGGAGCACGCTAGGAGCACACTCTTGGGTGGCATCCAGTTCTCTTTCCCTTCCAGCAAATCATCCCTGTCTCTCCAGAACTCAGTCTCCTGTCCTTAACCCCGAGCGACAAAAAGCGGCCTTTGCAAACTTTGTGCAAACTGGACTTTGATATTGAAAACAAATTCTTAATGCCAACAGCCTACACCCTACCCACCCCGTTGTACCAATGCCCCGACCCAGGCTCACCCTTGTGCTCACACGCACGGTACACACTCACCCAGTTGAAGGTCAGAGCCCCTTCACTGCCCTGAAGATCTGAATCTCTTCTCTCTTTTCTTTTCAGGTCCCTAAGGAGGTACAAAAGGCTGATTCCTGGGCCGGCGTCCAGCTCACCCCTGGCTGCATGTGGGTTGGCAAGGGGAGGGATCTGGAAGAAAGGTCTGGGGAACCCTGAGTTAGGAGTCCAACTGCTGTGACCCAACGGTGAGAATCAGGGAGGGGTGAGACCACACTGGGGGTTTTGATCACATGGGAGGGGTCCAGGCCACAGCAGTGGTATTGGTCCCCACCACCAATCCTGCCCAAAAGATGACTCACCCTAGGAGATCCACTCTCCTGGCTCTCCTGGGCTAGTCCTGTACCCACCTCCAGGGTACATACAGTTTCAGAACCTCCAGGACATCCATCTGAAGAAAGAGTTCTTTACGAAATATCGGGACCATGGCTTTTCAGAGATCTTCACCAACTCACGGGAAGTGAACAGCCATCTTCGGCTGCCTCCAGGGGAATACATCATTATCCCCTCCACCTTTGAACCCCATAAAGATGCTGACTTCTTGCTTCGGATCTTCACGGAGAAACACAGTGAGACCTGGTGAGGGGCCAACCTCACCGCAGCAAGGTTCCCTGCCCAAGAGCTACAGGAGGTCGGACTCTGGCCCTCCCCCACGTCAGTCCTAATTTATGCTCATGGAAACTGAGGCATGAGGTCTAAGCTGGTAATAGAAACAGTAAAACTAGAGCTGAGATTCGATGGATTGTTCTATACTGTCCCATATACAATGACAGGACCTTTCCAAGATCACCCCATGGAGAACCTCATCTCTCTGGCCCCTAGTTATCCCTAAACCTTCACTCTCTTATGCCCAGGTTGCTGGATGAAGTCAACTGGGCTGAGCATCTAGAAGAGGTAATAGAAAACTTGGAGGTTCTTGGGGCATGATGGATGTTTTTAAGACTGGCTCCCTCCCTCCTGGCTTCTTTCCCCCAGGAGACCGTCTCTGAGAAGGATTTGGACCAGGATTCCGTGCACTTGTTCGAGATAGTGGCAAATGGGGTAAGAAGGCCAGAGGCAGAGGCTGAAGGGAGGTGACCGCTGGGCCAAAGGAGCAGAGCAGATGATCACGGTCTCTCCTCCTAGGACAAGGAAGTAGATATGTATGAGCTACACAAACTCCTCAACAAGATGTCAAGTAAATGTGAGTGGGCCACCCCCCCCCCACAGCTCAGGCCTGCAAAGGCTACCCCATCTTGTCCCGCACAGAAGTCACCTGTCTCTTCTTCCTGCCTTGCCTCCCTCACAGTCAAGATCTTCAAGACTAAGGGCTTTAGCTTGGATGTTTGTCGTCGTATGGTCAACCTCATGGATGTATCTTTCTGCCCTGTGGCAATCCGAACCAGCGTTTCCCCATGCCCTCCAAGGCTGATTCAGGGTGGCCATCTCTCTAGCCAGCCTCAGTACACTCCTTTGTGATAGGAATTAGCCTTGGGGGCAGCTAAAGATCCCAGTTCTGGCTGTTAGCATTCAGGAACCCCAAGCCTGTGCCAGGGCCCCCTGTCCCCTCATCCCTAGGATGCCCTCTTCACTCTTATCCTTAACTAATCCCCTAGAAAGATGGTACTGGCAAGCTTGGTTACCTGGAGTTCCAGATCCTGTGGAAAAAGCTCAAGAAGTGGATGGTTAAGAGACAGCCAAGGATGGGAACTAGCAAAGAAGCTATTAGAACCGAAAACACACAGAGACACACAACACAGACACAGACAGACAGACAGACACAGACAGACAGACAGACAGACACAGACACACACACACACACACACACACACACACACACACACACACACACACACACTGGGCAGGGTGCCAACATTCCCTCGCTATGTTTGGAATTAACCCTTCAACTACCAGATAACAGGCACATTAGAGATTCAGTGGTTGGTCTGAGTGGTGGGGCCCCAGGGTCTTGGGCAGCTATTGTAAGTCAGTCATGCTGCAGTATTCTGTTATGTCAACCACTATGCTACATACATGGCCTGATGACATCTGTCTGTCTTTAGGACATCTTCAAGGAGTGTGACGAGGACCGCTCTGGGACCTTGAACTCCTACGAGATGCGCTTGGCAATAGAGAAAGCAGGTGGCCAGGCATCAGGAGGCTGTCCAGAGGCAGGGGGCTGGGAAGTTGGGTCTAGAGCCTGAATGCTCCCTACCCTCCGCCCCATCTGTCTCCTAGGCATTAAGATGAACAATAAGGTAACTGAGGCAGTAGTGGCTAGGTATGCAGACGATAACATGATCGTGGACTTTGACAGCTTCATCAACTGTTTCCTAAGGCTAAAGGCCATGTTTGGTGAGTGAGGCACCTGCCCCCTACCTCCAGATCAGACCAAGAAGAGTGGCATGTTCCCATACTGCTCACCCTGAGTCCTTTCTGCAGAACCACTCCCACACAGAAAACACACTTGACCCAAGTTCAAATCTACAACTTGCTGGGGCTGTGCCTGTTGTCTGTCCCTCGATCCCTTTCTCTAGAAGACACAGTACAGATGGTGACAGTTCTGCGCCAGGGGCTGGGGTTGTCATTCAGTTGGTAGAGTGTTTGCTCAGCTGGCTCCAAGCCCTGGCGTGGTGATGCACACCTTTAATCCAAACACTCCGGAGATGGGGGCAGAAAAATCAGGCGTTCAAGGTCATCCTCAGCTACAGAGTGGGTTTCAGGTCAGCCCAGGTCAGCCAAAAGACCCTGTCCCCCAAAAATAAATCAATAAAATATTGTCCCAAGGATGGATCATGGTAGCCCATATTTATAAGTACTTGAAATTTGGGAAGCTGAGACCTGAGACAGGAGGATCACAAGTTTGAGGAAACCCTGAAACTTAGTGAGACTTTTTGAGTTAAAACAACAGGGAGAGCAAAATAGCTACTGAGCCTGAAGACCCGAGTTCAATTCCCAGGGCTCACACAGAGGAAGCAATGAACCAAGGACCACAAGTTGTCCTCTGACCTCCACAGGTGCAAGCTGTGACATGTGTGCACTCGCATACCCCTCTCATACCCAATCAATCGATCAATCAATGTAAAACCATTAACAAGAGGTCAGTACTGACCCCATCCCGCGGTACTCTTGTACAGAGCAAATGAGTCTTCGGCAAGTGCTCATAACCCCGCCTGGCTCCTAACCAGTTGTGATGGGCAAGTTTCTCCTTTTTGGGGGCCTGGGCTCTTTAGCCCATCATCTCCACACTAACCCCCATCCCACATTCTCCTTAAAACAGGGTTCTTCCTATCCATGGACCCCAAGAATACTGGTTTTATTTGCTTGAATATGGAGCAGGTATGCGGGAAGGAAGAGGGAGGTTGGTCCGGGCCACAAATGGTCCCCTCCCCTCTAGTCTCGTTCACTTTCCATCCACTGCAGACGGCCTTCTGCTTTCTGCTGTCTTTGCAGTGGCTGCAGATAACCATGTGGGGGTAGGGAGATGCCAAGCCTGGGGCTCCCTCCTGCCGGCGGGGCTCTGGACATGACGGCTGGTGCTGCTTGTTACCCTGGCTCTCCAGGGCCCTAGGCACAGTGTTTATTCTGTGCCCAACTCCCGGCCTCACGGAAGCTCTAACCCCCCCCACCCCACCCCACCCCACCCCTGAGCATTCTCATGTCCTGAGTGTTTCGACTGAAAATTAGGTGGACTCTTCTCCAGTTTTCTGTGGGGAAGGCAGCCTTGCAGCCAGCTTAGTGTCCCCCCATGCTGTCAACTCACACCAGCCAGAGTCCTTCTGCCAGAAATTCCATTGCTCCCCTCCCCTTCCCCCCCCACCGCCATGGATTTTATTCTAATAAAATTGTTCTAATAAACAGGACATGGTTTGTCACTTACTCAACACCAAAGAGGGGGATCCACTGTGTGTCTGGGAAGCGCCTCTAGGGGCCGTGGTACTGTTCCAGGATACTAACCGCTCACCCCAGTCCCACGCCTATGGGAAAGGAACTATTAGATGGGTTGAGCATTGTGGGATAAGGGGCACACCCCTGGACCAGCTGCCGGTGAAGCCTGAACTTGGGCCAGAGGCTACAAGGCCCTGAGCCGCCTCTGTCCTCCCCTCCTTCCAAAGATGGCACCGCAGGGCAAGAGCCAGCCACACAAGGAGGGGTCCCTTCTGGTGTGAGAAGGGAGATCTCTCTTCCTGCTACCGCACAGGACACTCTAGGCTGGCTGGCCTGTAAGCAGCTGCTGCTTCTGTTGTCCCCACCTCCCATCCCCCCTTCCCCTCTCCCCCTCTCTTTTGCCCACACTCTCTTGGTCTTCCTCTCGGTCTCCCTCTCTCTGTCTCTCTCTCTCTCTCCCATCTCCCTCCTCTGCCTCTCTCTGCTGGCCATGTTCAATCTGCTACTTTCTCTCTCAGCTCTGGGCTGCTCAGATGCCTCTAATTGCTCTCTCCCTGGTATCTGCAATAAAAGCCATCCCCTCAGCCATACCGTGGAGCAGTCACGTTGTCCATTTACACGTTCCAGTTCCCTCCCGCAGCGGGGCTGACTGGTGTTGACCAGGCCCACCCTGCTGTGCTGTGGGGACAACAGGAGATCCCATCCTTTTAGCGCTCCTCCTGGCTTTCCAGCCCTACCCCTGCTCCTGTCACTTCAAAGACCACATTTAGTCAGCCTGCAAAGAGCTTCCTCTTCCCTCCATCTAGGCCACACCCGACTGTCTCCTGAGGATTTGCTTCCTGTGCTGCCATCCCCTCTCTTCCTCTCGGGGTCCTTTCCCATGTGACAGGTCATTCCCTCGAGGGAGCCTCTGAAGGCCCTGGATCACCGGGCCTACCTTCCCTCTGCCTGCTCTCTGCAAGGCTCTCTCCCTAAAGAGCTCATCTCCCGGGGGATGTCAGGACAGCAGGCGGCTCAGGGACCTTCTAACGCTAGCAGGTCATCTGAACTTTCGAGAGGACCCCATCAAAGCAGGGAATGGCTGCGTACCCCTTTAATCTGAGCACGTGGGAGGCAGAGACAGTTGGATCGCTGTGAGTTTGAAACCAGCCAGTTCTACAGAGTGAGTTCCAGGACAGCCAGGACTACACAAAGAAACCCTGTTTCAAAAAACAAACAAACAAGCCGGGCGGTGGTGGCACATGCTTTTAATCCCAGCACTCGGGAGGCAGAGGCAGGCGGATCTTTGTGAGTTCGAGGCCAGGCTGGACCGACAGCCTCCGAAACAATACAGAGAAACCCTGTCTCATAAAAACCAAAAAAAAAAACAAAAAAAAACAAAAACAAAAAGAAACCAAACAAACAAAAAAACAAAGCAAATGTCCCAACTATCTCAGAACCCAGAAGATGCTGACACCCACCCTGTGTCCCTCTCCCTGGGGTGAAAAACTGCTAAACTTTAAGTCCTACTGGAAGGGAAAGCAGAGAACCCCAAAGCAGGACTGGAACTAGTGATTTTTTGTTTGTTTGTTTGTTTTTCGAGACGGGGTTTCCCTGTGTAGGCCTGGCTGTCCTGGAACTAGCTCTGTAGACCGGGCTGGCCTCGAACTCACAAAGCTCCAAGTGCCTCTGCCTCAGAAGTGCTGAAATCAAAGGCACTTGCCACCACCTCCTAACTTTTTTTTTCAATCGGAAGTGGCTAGAGATGTAGCATAGCGGGTAGAGCACTTAGCTAAAATGCATGAAAGCCCTGGGTTCCACCCCCAGCACCACATAAGTCAGGCATGGTGGGATACTTCCACAAGCCCAACACTTGAGAGGTAGAGGCAGGAAATATCTACTGAGCCATCTCTATGTTCCTAAATATATTTTTATTAACACAGGGATTGTATGTGTTTTGGGGTACTGTGTGGCATGCCAATATATGTGTATAATATTAAATTAGGATCACTGGAGTGTTAAGAGAAGCTTTTTCTTTGTGAGGAGCCGCTTAGGGTTATCCCCCACCACTTGCCTGGGCTCTGCCGCTTTGTAGTCCCCAAATAAACACACAGGAGGCTATATTAATTATGAAGCTGTTGGCCTTTGCTTGTTTCTTACTGGCTTGCTCTGACTTAAGTAATTACCCCATAATTGTTAATCTAAGTATTTCTCTTACCGGAGAATAGTTCCGGGCTTCCTACCCCATGGCGTTACATGTCGAACTCTGTGTTTCTCTTTCCCAGAGTCCTCCTGGACTCCTAGTCCCACCTATCTAGATTCCTATTGGCTCAACAGTGCTTTATTAACAAATGTACAGGACTTCCCTCATCACTGGAGTACGCACTTTTTCAGACACTCTTTTTCTGGGAACATTTCAAATCTTCTCTACTAGCTGTTTTGAGATATTCTCTTAACTGTTGTGAACTAGGACTATCATTTCTGGCTTGGAGCAAAACTGAAGAGACTCATAAATGTACTTCAAATAAGGGCTCCGAGACTGTTCATCGTGAGTACCAACTTGATGGGACCTGGAGTCTCCAAGGAGACAGATCTTTGAGTGCATTCCTGGATTGGGCCAGCTGAGGTGGGGAGACACACCCTGAATGTGGACGGCACCATCCCCATGGATCCTAGAAGGAGTAAGAAGAGGTGAGCCCTGCATCCTGAGCGTGATCGAGCCCTCTGCTTCCTGAGCGTGATCGAGCGTGATCGCTGTCAGCCGCTCGTCCTCTTGAGCTTACCTTACCGTTAGGACTCATCCATTCAGCCTCCAACTGTGAGTCAAAGGAAGCCTCCCAAAGAAAGCTGTCTTTGTGCATCATTTTGCCACAGCAGTGAGAGCAGCAGCTGACACAGGCTGCAGGGCACTGGCGGGCTCTGTCTTGGGCGCGACCGTCACTTCTCTCTCTCACTGTCTCCTTTCAGTCGGGCGTCACAGCGCCTGTCTTAAAAGAACGTCGACTAACAGCCGAAGCTGTGAAAACGAAGCTGTACATCTGTGATCATCCCAGTACGAGGGAGGCAGAGGCAGGAGGATCAAGACCAGCCCAGACTCCATGGTAAGCTGAAAGCCAGCCTGGGCTAGAGACCCTGTGTACCTGACTATTTCCTCAATAATACACACACACACACACACACACACACACACACACACACACACACACACCTGTAACAGAAAGAAAGATCGATTCCGTATTTAAAAGTCACATTGCTCTTGTAGAGGAACCAAATTCAGTTCCCAGGATCCACTTTGGGGTGCTCACAACCACTTATAACCCCAGTTCCAACACCCTCTTCTGACCTTTGGGGGCGCTTGCTGTCTCTGTCTCTCTGTCTCTCTCTCACACACACACACACACATACATACACTTAAAAGTAAAATCTTTTCGGGAGACAGAGGCAGGTGGATCTCTGTGAGTTCGAAGCCAGCCTGGTCTACAAAGTGAGTTCCAGGACAGCCTCCAAAGCCACAGAGAAACCCTGTCTCGAAAAACCAAAAAAAAAAAAAAAAAAAAAAAAAAAAAGTAAAATCTTTTACAAAGAAGAAAAAACCCAGGGCTGAGACTCGCTCAGCAGTTATAAAGTGTACCTCTCTCAAAAAGGGTCTGAGATTGAGTTCCTGCACCTATCCCAGACAGCTCACACAGCCACCTGTAACTAGTTCCAGGGGATCTGTACAAAACTACACACAGATATATACAAATAATTTCTAAAATAAAAAAATAAATTTTTGTTTTGTTTTTCCAGACAAGGTTCTATGTGTAGCCTGGCTGTTCTGGAACTCACTCTGTAGACCAGGATAACCTTAAACTCACAGATACACTCCTGCCTCTGCCTCCCCAGTGTTGGGATTAAAGGTGTGTGCCACCACAGCCCAGCTAAAATAAATCTTTTAAAAAGGGAAAACACAAAACATTAGATTATAAATATAATAGATGTGGCACACAAAGAAATATTAAGCCTTTGGACTCAACATCACAGACAGCATGAGGTCTGTAGTTATAAATTTAAACACGATGTTTATAAACTTAGAATACTCGACCCGACATCAGCAAGTATTCACTGTGTAAACAATGGCTGTGTGCGATGTGTGTTAGAACACAGAAAACGACACACACTGCTCTCCCAGCCCCGCTGACTGCAACCCACTGGATTTCCCACGCTGCCTTATGCACCTCACAGCCCTGGGAGGCCGTTCCCACTGTGTCCTCCCAAGGATGTGTTCCCAAAGATAGGTAGCCTACACTTCTGCTCTCCCCCCTTAGTCCAGGGCACAGAAATGTCTGCTCCCAGACGTGTGACCCGCCTTCCACTGACTCCCTGGCAATCTGGATTTCATCTCTTGATGCCCTTTTCCACAGATGCTGCCCCTCCCCCAAGCCCTTTCCCTGACTGCAAAGCCTTTGATGTCGGAGAAACAGTCCCACCTCTCAGCTCACTCAGAGTATCTCCTTGCTTGCTCTTTTGGTCTCTGAGAAAGCAGGGTCTGAAATGTTATGGAAAACCACATAATACTACACAATAGTTAGAAGCAATGAACTAAAACGTCACCCAATACAGAAACACACACGGCGTAACAAAACAAAGAGAATGGGCTCATTAAATTGAAATTTTATTTATACTGTAATGTGGTAAAATGCATAGAAGACAAAGTTTATTGTTTCATAAGCCAGCAGGATGGGCTCAGCGGGTTGAAGGCAGGTGCTGTCAAGCCTGAGAACCTAAGTTTGATCCCTGGAACTCTTACGATGGAAGGAGACACCTGAGTCCCCAAAGTTGTCCTCTGATGTCCATCAGAGCACTAAGGTATTGGGTGCACGCACATAAAGAAATGCAGCCTAGCAGGGGCTGGAGAGTTGGTTTAGTGGTTAAGAGCATTGGCCGCTGCACTCACATGGCGGCTCGCAACTGTCTGTAACTCCAGTTCCAGGACGTCTGACACCTCACAGAGACACACATGCTAGCAAAACACCAATGCATATAAAAAAATTAAAAAATGCAATCTAAAATTATTGGTTTCCATCTTATTAAAAATTGCCACCTTAGCTTTAAACTCTGTGTGTGTGTGTGTGTGTGTGTATGTGTGTGTGTGTGTGTGTGTGTGTGCACATGAGAGCACAACTTTCAGGAGTCAGTACTGTATGTGAGTTCAGGGATTGAACTCAGGTCATCAGCCTTTACACCTGAGCCATTTCCTAATATTTTAATACTTCCTAAGTGCCGGACCAACCCGTAACATATATATCCTAAGACTGAGACTTCCCCAGCAGAGGCAAGCATGACACTCGCGTGGTCATCTGGATGGTGGCAGAGAGTCCCATCACAATTCT
This sequence comes from Mesocricetus auratus, assembly GCF_017639785.1. Classification (NCBI taxonomy): domain Eukaryota; kingdom Metazoa; phylum Chordata; class Mammalia; order Rodentia; family Cricetidae; genus Mesocricetus; species Mesocricetus auratus. The sequence goes on from NW_024429202.1 coordinate 8,441,966, forward strand.
GTCTGATGTTTCCTTTCCCATGAACCACAGGGTGCTACAGTGTGGGGTTCCATCTCAGTATCTCCACTTCTGCAGCCTCACCTACCCTGGCCTGGGGATGCTTCAAGGCTGCTCACACGGACCTGGGAGACAAAAGCTGGTGACATCGACTCCAAAGTTGTTTCAGTTTGGGAGGCAGGAGCAGAAGGAGGCAGAGTTTGGAGACAGCCCGGGCTACATAAAGAGACTGGCTTCAAGGGCTCCAGTCCATCACATAACAGGGAGGTCTAGGCAGCAGCCCTCTTTCTGTTTCTTGAACAATTTGCAGTTCTCAAATTGAAGCACTGGTTGGCCTCAAACTCACAATCACCAAGTTCTTTAACTCATTTCTTTTCTTCCTCCCTTCTTGCTCTGTGTGTGTGCGCGTGTGCATGTGCGTGTGTGTGTGTGTGTGTGTGTGTGTGTGTGTGTGTGTGTCATAAGCAAGGGAAGGAGGCTAGAAGGAACTATGTTAATAAGTTAGGTTGGTGGTGCCTATACAGACAAGAGTAATTACAGAAGAATAGTTAGAGATCTGTATATATACACAGGGTAATATTCACACCTACTTCCTTATTCTCCGATGACCTAAAAGCAGTAGTAGACTAGTAGTGGCCATCTTACGTAATTGATTTTTGTTGTTGTTTTCCAGACAAAAAACAAATTGTTTTTTGTTTTGTGTGTGTGTGTGTGTCTGTGTGTGTGTCTGTGTGTGTGTCTGTGTGTAGTTCTGTGTGTGTGTGTGTGTTTGTGTAGCTTGACTATCTTGGAACTCGCTCTGTAGACCAGGCTGGCTTTGAACTCACAGAGATCCGCCTGCTTCTGCCTCCTGAGTGCTGCGATTAAAGGCGTGCGCCACCATCACCTGGCTATTTCGTTGTTTTTTAAAGACTTTTGTTTATGTGTATGCGCCACTTTGTGAGATACCAAGTGTGTTGCAGGTGCCCTCAGAGTCCAGAAGAGAGTCGGATGCCCTGGAGTTTGTCCCATAGGCAGTTGTAAGCTACCTGATGATGGTGCTAGGGACTGGATTCTGAGCAGGGAAGAAAGGCTAGGATGCAGAGACCTCCGCCCTGACCCCTGCAACCTCTGTGCCCTCTCTCCAATTCCCTGAATTTGCTTATTTGCCTCAGACCCCTGGCAGTCCTCAAGCCTTGCTTCCTGGATGCTGGTATCACAGGACGAGCAATCACTCCCAGCCATTTAGAAGTTCTTTATTACAGGTGTTTCCCATCTTTTGACATTCTAAATATGACACAACACATACAACACTGTACCCATGTTATTTCATTTCCATGCAAATATTTAGTTTTCCCTGTCTCTCTCTCTCCTTTTTCTTTTAAAGATTTCATCCAGCTGGGAGCATCCATGAGTTTATACAACAGCTCAGCATTGCAAGCCCTACACAGACTACCACAAGGAATCCTAACAAAGGATGTGAGAGCCCTGAGCAGGCTCCAGGAGCCCCAACAAAAACATTACAGTTCCTGAGCAGGCTCCAGGAGTCCTAACAAAGACATTACAGTTCCTAAGCAGGCTCCAGGAGTCCTAACAAAGACATTACAGTTCCTGAGCAGGCTCCAGGAGCCCTAACAAAGACATTACAGTTCCTGAGCAGGCTCCAGGAGCCCTAACAAAGACATTACAGTTCCTGAGCAGGCTCCAGGAGCCCTAACAAAGACATTACAGTTCCTGAGCAGGCTCCAGGAGTCCTAACAAAGGATGTGAGAGCCCTGAGCAGGCTCCAGGGGTCCTAACAGACATAAACTCTGAGCAGGCTCCAGGAGCCCCAAATAGACATTAGAGCCCTGAGCAGTCTCCAGGAGCACCAGCCAATATCTAGTTTATTTGGCTTCTCCTCAGGGTCGTTCTTCTGGCCTCCAAGGCTAGACTTGAGTGATGAAACTGGGATCTGCTTTTAGCCCTGTGATAGCCATTGGAGTGGCTGAACTCATTGTGTAAGGTCCTTTCTAGGTGGCTCATAAGGTCCTGGAGTTCAGTTACTTGTTCTGTCCCTTTGTGGTCACCACATGTCACCAGAAACCTTGGGGATTCTCATCTGGGGTTCCACTTGTTGCCAAAGAAATGTGGGGGCTGGAAAGATGGCTCAGAGGTCAAGAGAACTGGCTGCTCTTCCAGAGGACCCGAGTTCAATTCCCAGCACCCACACGGCTGCTTAGAACTGTCTGTAATTCCAGTTCCACCAGACACACACATTGAAGGGGACTCCCACACAGGGGGCGGGGGCTCATCTCAGACCCCAGATTAGGCACAAACCACACCCAGACATCTGTTTTCACAGAAAGATCCTTTATCTTTCTGTGACAAGTTAAAGTGGCCGCTTTCTGACTTAGGCAGAAAACAGCAGCAAATGACCTTGCAGGTGTGATTTCAGGAAGAGAAAGGGGAGGTCTGTGTTGCAGTGGGCTAGGTGTGCTGTGGAGGAGACAGAGGATGAGGGAGAAGGGGGTTGGGAAAAGGGAGAGGAGGAGGGGTGTCTGTCCTGAGGGACAAAGGACTGCCTCTAGATAGAGGAGACACGTGCCACGCGGGCAGATGGCAGTTTGTAGAAGGGGAAATCCCGTGTTTTCATGAGATGTTTAATTTTAATTGGGCATGTCAATTAGGTGAGCCAAAGGGAGCTTCTGATTGCTGGGCTTTAATACTTCAATAGCTGAACTTTGGTAGTCAGCCTCAGGAGGAGGAAGTGGCCAATTAAGTGAATAGATCTTGGTGGCAGCTTTAGGAATGTTTAATATAACTTTTTTTTTTTTTAAGCAAGGCAGAGGGAATGGAGAAGGGCAAGGCCTGCCAGAGCTACGTGCTTTTGAGTAGGCTGTGTCCCCTCACACATGCAGGCAAAACACCCAGACACATAAATAAAGTATTTCTGGTTGCTTTTTGAGACACTGTTTCTTCATTTAGCCCTGGCTACCCTGGAACTCACTCTGTAGACCAGGCTGGCCTCAAACTTGTGGTGATATCTTGCTTGTACAAATGAAGCCTGTCTGGAGATCAGAGGCTGGAGTTTGCCACTAGCTCACCATAGAGGTCTGGAGGTCTGCACAGACAGGAGCCCAGCTAGCTCAGTCGGTAAAACATGAAACTCCTAATCTCAGGGTCGTGGGTTCAGGCCCCACGTTGGGCACCAAGATGTAAATGTAGTTCTAATTGGCATGAATAATACAAACCCGGAGTCAGATATAGAGGAAAATGCTAAGAGAGAAGCAGGAGCAAGCCACAGCCACCTTTACCTCATCAAGCAAGATATCACCACACAAACTCACAGAGATCTGTCTACCTCTGCCTCCCAAGGGCTGGGAATAAAGACGAGCACCACATTATCTGACTCATCTATATCTTTCTTATTAGCAAAATACAAATATGGTTTAATTAGTTGAAGAGTGATCCTAATCGATCTTATTAAATAAAAACCTGGAGTCAGACATTAGGAGGTAAAAGCTGAAAGATGGGAGAAGCAGAGCAGCCAACCACTAGAATTCTTACCTGTATGAAATCTGAGACCAAAGGGGCTGAGATTCGGTCAAGGCCCCCACCTTATCACTTCCTGTCTCCTCTCTGTACAGACCTCCAGACCTCTATGGTTAACTAGTGACTAGCCACACCCTCTGATCTCCAGGCAAGCTTTGTCAGAACACAAACTATCACAACGGTTAGTTTTAATTTTTTTATTATTTTGCATTTTATGTGTATGGGTGTTTTACCTGTAAGCACGTGTGTGTACCAAGTCTTTGTCTCTGGAGGCCAGAGGACCATGTCAGATCTCCTGGACTGAAGTTATGGGTGACTGTGATCACTGTGGCTGCTATGTGCTGAACCCCGGTCCTCTGGAGGAGTTGCCAGTGCTCTCAACATTGAGCCATCTCTCCAGCCCAAGCGGTTTCTTTGTTTTTGTTTTTTGAGATTCTAAGTTTTATTTACTTGTGTGTGACACCATGTCCATGTGTGGGGGCCAGAAGAGAGTGGCGTTGGATTCTCTGGAGCTCAAGTTACAGGTGGCCATGAACTGCCTGACATGGGACCTCTGGAGCTCAAGTTATAGGTGGCCATGAACTGCCTGACAAGGGACCTCTGGAAGAGCAGCAAGAGCTCTTCACCTCTGAGCCATCTCTCCAGCCTTGGCTTGTTTGCTTTTTAAAGAAGCAGGAGGAGGAAAAATATCTTTAGGGCTAGAAAGACGGCTCAGCAGTTAAGAGCACTGGCTGCTCTTCCAGGTGACCCAAGTTCAATTCCCAGCATCCACATGGCAGCTCACAACTCTCTGTTACTGCAACCTTGGGACCTGGCATCTTCACTGATGTACATGCAGGCAAAACACCAATTTCACATAAAAGTATATATCTATATCTATCTATCTATATCCAACTTTTCTTAAAATGCAGCTGGGCTTGAGTCTGAGGTCAGCCTGATCTACAGTGTGAATTCTAGCACAGCTAGGACTACACAGAGAAACTCTGTCTCAAAATAAGTAAATAAATAAATAACAAAAACAGAAACAATGGCCTTTAATCCCAGCACTTGGGAGGCAGAGGCAGGCGGATCTCTGTGAGTTCGAGGCCAGCCTGGTCTACAAGAGCTAGTTCCAGGACAGCCTCCAAAGCCACAGAGAAACCCTGTCTCAAAAAACCAAAAAAAAAAAAAAAAAAAAAAAAAAAAAACCAAAAAAAAAAAAAAAACCCAGAAACACTGACAACAAAATTTTTAAAAGAAGTCATTTTCTTAGCTCTTGAAAGAAGAGTTTGGCATCTCAGAGCAGGACAGTTACCTGATAGCAGAAAAGTTGCACCCAGGAGCAGGAGTAAATGCCTCTCACAGTTAATTCACACCCTCAAGCAGTAGGAACTCTGTCATAGAACCAGAATTGAGTCGAGGATCAAGAAAACAACATTTTGGCCATAACTGTAAAATGACATCTAGGGATCAGCTCTTAGGCCACTGCCTCCTCTCCTGAAAACGCCATGTATTAATTCCATCTAACCCACCTAACAAACGCTACGCGTCTCTACCTCCCCAGCACCGAGATTTCAGGAAAACATTGCCTGGCTTTTTCATTTGAGGGCTAGGCTCAAACCCAAGTCTCCATGCTGGGCAGCAAGCGCTTCAGCACCCGACGGGCGAGCCACTCCACAGCCCCGTGAACTATTTTAGGAAGATGAGACGTTTGTCAGCCACGAGGCTTGCGTGTCTTTCCACTAGTTCGTCTGTGTCTGTAGCAGAGACTTGGCTCCTTCGCCCTGGTCGATCTGTTCTCTCCCAGGCACCTACCACAAAGACCCGATAGTTCTTTTCTCTTCCTCACGACATTTGGCCGGTTGGTGTTTTGCACCCTTGTGATTTCAGGAGTTGCATATTATAATTAGAGGATGGAGTGCTTGTCTAGTTTACACACGGTTCCGATTTCCCCAATCCTACACAAAACAAGAAAGCAACTAGCTTATTTTCGGTAACACAGAAAACTACCTTGTACTCTGTCTCCCACGGAATCCACTTCCTGTTCCGATCTTCCGGGTGCTTCTGTGTGTCTGTGCACATATTTACTTCTCGGGCCTCCCAGAGCAGGCGACAACGTGGCTCATCCCGCCTGGCTCATCCCCACTGCAGTGCCAGCGTCTCCCCTTGATACCTCTCCCTGCCTGGCCTTCAGACTCCGGGTCTCAGGGGGCCTCAGAGTCACCTTCTGGTATGAGTTCATCTGCCACCTCCCCCAAGGGCCCCGGGGCACTTCTTTTTGTGACTGCCACTTCCCGGGAAGGATGCCCAAGACTCCCTCGGACTTTGCTTCTGGCCCAGACCTGGAGTCCATTAGGCACTTCTTGAATTCAGTTTGTTCACTACTTGGCTTCCTGTCTTTGTTATGATTCTTTCGCCCCTGAACTCCCTCTTAGAGCACGGGAGGGAGGCTTTTGTTTACATATTAGCCACCCACCCTCCGTTCCCAAGGCATTGCCACACCTACTTCCTCCTGTGACCCCTCTCTGAGGCCCGCCTCCTTCCCTGGCCACGCCTCCTTTCCGTCCCAGTTTCCGTTTCCGTGCTCCGCCCTCCCTTCTCTGACCTGCATAGACCACCTACATCCGTTCTTCCCTCGCCTTGTCTTCCTGTTTCCCCTGGTGCCCCCCATCCTGACTGTGTATTGAGAGCACGCTTTTCATGGACATGTGCACTTCACTGGCATTCAGAGCCTGTGCCCAGTGACTACAGAATGAGTCTGTGGCCTAGAGCAACGAATGGTTGCATAGTTCTGCACGTCCCAACTCCCCGGCTGGGCCCCTAGGGTCCACCCAGGTTGATGTGCAAACCTTTGTACCACATCTGCCCTGCTCTCAACCGCTTCTGTCATCTGAACTTATTAATTCGTCAAAGAAGAAAACACAACCCCGAGGGGAAAATTATAAAGGCAAAGAGCACCACGTACCTGTTCCTGCAAACAGTAATTCGATAAACTATCTAGAGGGACAGTGTTTTCTTTGTTTGTTTTTCAGACAGGGTGTGTGTGTGTGTGTGTATAGCTCTGGCTGTCCTAGAACTAGATCTGTTGACCAAGCTGGCCTCAAACTCACAGAGATCCGCCTGCCTCTGCCTCCCGAGTGCTGGGATTAAAGGCACCTCCCGGCAAAGGCATATTTTTAAATTTATTTTGATGTTATTATAGGGCAACAGGAATGAGCTATGGTGCTTGTGTTGACAGCACACCTATCCAAATGCATTAGGTCCATTATAAGAAGAATGCTCCTAGCTGGGTGTAGTGACGCACACGTTTAATCCCAGCACTTGGAAAGCAGAGGCAGGCAGATCTCTGTGAGTTTGATCCCAGCCTAGGTCTACTCTACAGAGTGAGTTCCAGGAGAGCCAGGGCTGCATAGAGAAACCCTTTCTTGAAAAATATCACACACACACACACACACACACACACAAATGTTCCTATCTACCTATTTGCTGAGGGGGGGGGTACATTGTTAGGTTCCTCCCCCTTTTTTTAACGTGTGATTTCAAGAAAGAGTTTCTGTGTGGTGCCCTGGCTGTCCTGGAACTCATTCCATAGACCAGACTGGCCTTGAACTCAGAGATCCGCCTGCCTCTGTCTCCTGAGTGCTGGGATTAAGGCCATGCGCCACCATTGCCTGGCCTGGTTCATATTCTTCACTGATGATTGACTTGGGAGGGCACAGCCCATGGCAGGTGGGGGTAGTGCCATCCTTGGTCAGGTGGCCCTGAGTTAGCCATGGGGGAGAGCCAGCAAGAAGCAGTCTTCTCTCCAAAGCTACAGAGAAACCCTGTCTCGAAAAACCAAAAAAAAAAAAAAAAAAAAAAAAAAAACAGAAGCATTCTTCTATGGCCTCTGCTTCAGCTCCTGCCTCCAGGTTCTGGACTTGAGTTTTTGCCCTGACTTCCCTCAGTGGCGGACTGTGACGTAGAACCATCAGCTGTGATGAACCCTGTCCTCCCCACGCTTTCGGTCATGGTGTTTATCACAACAGTGGAAACCTAGCTAAGACAGGAGGGCAGGGGACAACTTGTGGGGCTTGGTTCTCCCACTCAGTTCATCAGGCCTGGTGGTGTCTTTACTGCCGAGCCACGTAGCCCATGACATTCTCTGCATTCTGGGAACAGGGTCTCCTGTAACTGAGTTGTGTAAGTGAGGATAACCCTGAACTCCCGATGCTCCTGCCTCTACCTCCCTAATTCTGGGATTGCAAGCATTACGCCACCACACCCAGACCTCCATAACACATTTTTATGACCAGCTTACTCAGATCCGGAAAGAAAAGAAAACATAAGTCACTGCTTGGTACTTGGCTAGAATTGCATCTACTTTTTTTTTTTTAACGTGGCCATATTTTTTTTCCTCTTGTGATTGTAATTTGAAAAAATGTCTTGAATATCTAGATGAATATGGAGGAGAGCAAACATCTTTGTATCACTTGTAAAATGGCACTTTCTTGACCATTCCAGGGCACATGCGCCTAGTTTTTTAAGTCCCCTCTTTTGGTCTCTGTAGTAATATATTTGCATTCCCCATTAGAGTCTTGCCCAACCATTCTCAAAAATTTTCCCCCTGAGGCCTTGTGGTTTACGCTGTTTTCTCTCCCTTCATGGAATATATTTGACATGTCTTTCCTCAGCTCCTCTCACAGACTCTGACTCCTACCATCTCCCTCCCACTGTCCTAGAAGCAGCTGTCTAGACCGAGCAGCTGATGTGGGGTGTAGGACCCACACCTCATCCTTAGGCTGTCAGCTGAGTGTGACTGGATGGCAGCTGGCTCTGCGGACACAATGGCTGCATTCTGTACACGACTCCCTGGCCTCATCCTTCTCCGGACCAGAGCAACTGTTTCCAGTGACAGTCCAGCCCCACCTGTCGGCTCCAGTCATCCCTTCCGGCAACCTCTGCCTGCTTTGGTCCTGTTTACTCATGTCCTACAGCACTTGTAGCATGTTCTGCCTAACCGGCGGCTGTTGTCTGAAATTAACTGGCGGGAGACGTCTCTCACCGCAGTTTGCTGGGCAGCCACTCAGTTGTCATATTCAGACTTAGGCTGTGTTCAGGGACAGGGCTAGTACTCAGTCTTGTGTGTGTCCCTAGACTTGGTCATGGTACCTTTGACACCCCAGGCCTTGAGGAGGCTGCCCTGGCTGTTTTTCAGAGCGTTTTTCTGTGAAGGTTGGAGATACTGCTCAGTGGGCAGAGTGCTTGCCTGCCATGCACCAAACCCTGTGTCTGGTCCCCGCTGTCACATAAACAAGCGTGGTGGCACGTGCTTGCCATCGGGCACTCAGGTAGAGGCAAGAGGATTGGAAGTCCAAGGCCATCATTCATCTACATGCTGAGTTTGAGACCCTATCTCAAAAATGGAAACAAAGCTGGACATGAGACCTGCATTCGAGTGAGGTCTGATCCTGGGCTGCACGGCAGGAAGTGTGTTCAGGGTAAATCGGAAGCAAAGCACATGAGCTTGGTTATCTATTCATTACTTTTGTTTTTTGAGATAGGGCCTCTCTACAAAGTCCTGGTTGTTCTGGCACTCACTCTGTACAGCAAGCTGGCCTGGAACTCACGGAGATCCCCCTGCCTCTGCTTCCCAAGTGCTGGGACTAATGGTGTGCAGCACCACTGCCCAGCAGCGTTTGAGTTTATTATACAGATTTAGGTACAGTCATCTAGAGGAAAAGACACAGGGAAAAGGAGTCTGTGCCCAAGATATGGGTACAGGAGTCTCAAGAGAGAGTCATACTTAGATGTCTTTACAGGGCCTACGTCTATGATTCTCGGGCTTCTGTGTGACATGCTCAATGAATGCAATTACAGCAGGTCTAAAGATTGATTTTTTTTCATTTTGAGTTTTGAGACAGGGTTTCTCTGTGTAGCCCTGGATGTCCTGGAACTCACTCTGTAGACCAGGCTGGCCTCGAACTCACAGAGATCTGCTTGTCTCTGCGCTGGAGAGTACTGGGATTAAAGCATATGCCACCACTTCCTGCCAAAATTAATAAATGTTTAAAGATCGACATATTCATTCCCCACTCTCTTTAGACAAGTTCCGTGTAGCCCAGGCTGGCCTCCAATGTGATCATCCTGCTTCTGCCTTATGAATGCTGGGGTTACAGGCATGTGCTACCGGGGGTTTATGAAGCGCTAGGAAACAAACCTAGAACTTCATGCATGGTGCATAAGCATTTGGCTAGATTGCTGGCTCTAGCCCCTGATTATTTTTCTTCTCTTAAAGAATTTCCTTCTGCCGCACTTGGGAGGCAGAGGCAGGCGATCTCTGTAAGTTCGAGGCCGGGCTGGTCTACAGAGCCAGTGCCAGGACAGCCAGGACTACACAGAGAAACCCTGTCTCAAAAAAACAAAAACAAAAAAACAAAAAAGGAAATATTAGAGATAAACATCATTTATTTGTAGCCTGGAACTCACTCTGTAGACCAGGTTGACCTGGAACTCACAGAGATTTGCCTGCTTCTGCCTCCTAAGTGCTGGGATTAAGGGCAAGTTACAACCCCTTTGGAGGTTGAAAGGCCGTTTCATAGGGGTTGCATGTGAGATATTTACATTCATAACAGTAGCAAAATTACAGTTCTGAAGTATTGATGAATATAATTTTATGGTTGGGGGTGACCACAACATGAGGAACTGTATTAAAAGGTCCCAACATTAGGAAGGTTGAGAACCACTGTGTTAGGAGGTGAGACCCAAGGCTTTGAACACTCTGCCAACAGACCCACAACCCAGCCCAGAGACACATTTTGAATTGAGGTCTTAGTAGAAGCGTATGCTATGGAGTGCACGGGAGCCCTGGGTAGAGAAATACAAACGTGGGAAGAGGCTCAGTGCTCTCGAGTCTGACCAGAATCCCACTAACTCTGTTACACTCTCACCAAGGCATCCTCACTTTGCATAGTGCCCATGACCCTCCTTGACCCTCAGGGTATCATCCACTTTACCATCTGTTGCAACACCTTGCCTGTAACTGGGGTGCAATATGCACACAAATACTTGTTTGCAACACAGTGGCCTGATTAACTTGATGCTTTGTATATGGAAGGCTGTAAGAGTTTCCAGAGTGCTGAGCAGGACATTTTTTAAAAAATGACCTTGAGGAAACAGAAGGTCAGATTGATCTCCTCAAAGTAGCCTGCTCTCCCTGTCCCCCATCTCCTCGAGACTATGGGAAACACAGGTCAGGGAGTACAGGCTAGACCCACTGTAAATGTTGTTAGGGTGACAGCCTGTGCTCTGGGAGCCCCAACAAGCTAGCCTCAGACACCAGTCTCCAAGAGATCAAGACAAGAATGATAAACAATGAAAGGTGGGTGAAGAAGGGTTTCCTTCATTGTGGTCACATTGTTACAATAAAGCGAGTGGCGGATTCCATGGCAGGCAAGGGACAAACCCACCAGGCAGGCAGAGCTTAAGTGAGATGTTTTATTAGGAAGGGGAAGGCAGGGGGGAAGGAAAGAGAAAAGGGAGGGGAAAGTCCTGTCTACCCCAGGGGAAGGGGAGGGGCTGAAGTGGGGGGACTTTTGCTTTTAAAGAGCCAGGGTACATACACCTGCAGGTGGGGGAGAGGTTGGACCAGCTTTGCTTGGATTACAACACACATTGAACGAGAGGAGTGCAGAGTCCCAGTTAGTTGCCAAGTCTGTGATCTTGGCACGAATTTAGGTTTAAACAGAAAGTGCCCTCGTTTGCTTTCTATTGCTGTGATAAACACTAGGACCAAAAGGAACTTGCAGAGGAGGTCATTTCATCTCACAGCTTCTAGTCCATCAGGGAAGGAAGTCAGGGTAGGACCTGGAGGCAGAAGTTGAAGCCATAGAGGAACACTGTTTACTTCAGGCTCAACACCATCCACTGTTCTTGCCTGGGAGTGCTATCACCCACGGTGAGCTGGGCCCTCCCATCAATCATTAATCAAGGAAACGCCCCACAGATTTGCCTACAGATCAATGTGACAGAGGCATTCTCTCAACAGGTTCCCTCTTCTCAGATACGTCTACATCTGTGTTATTAACAAAAACCAGTCAGACTGGGCACTGGTGGTGCATGCCTTTAATACCAGAACTCACGAGGCAGAAGCAGGAGGATCTCTGTGAGTTTGAGGCCAGCCTGGTCTACAGAGAGAGTTCCAGGATAGCTAACCCTGTCTCGAAAAACAAAAAACAAAAACAAACAATAAAAACCAAACAAACAAAACCCAAACCAGTTAGCACAGAAGAGCAAGGGGTACGCACAAGTAAGCCACCCTGGTTAGGTGCACCATCGACCTATCTTTGCCATTCTTTCGCTCTGGGTGGTCCAAGGAACCGTCAGAACTGGGTGAAACTTCTTGTGAGACAAGAGCCCTCCCCACCCCTCACCCCGGTTTGGAAAGCATCAGTGATTCCTGGGGAAATTCCAATTGTTTGGGATCCATTGTCTTGATAGTCTGATTGTAAGGATTCAGGCATTATGCTGGCCTGCCCCTGTCACCTGCAGTCAGGCAGTACCCTGGTCAGCCCAGGGTTCCATGCGTGAGTACTAGTCTGCACGCCGGTGCAAAGGACCCCACCCACTTACACTGTCTTCCCACTCTCTCTCTCTCTCTCTCTCTTTTTTTTTTTTTTTTTTTTTTTTTTTGGTTTTACGAGAGAGGATTTCTCTGTATTGTTTTGGAGGCTGTCGGTCCAGCCCGGCCTCGAACTCACAGAAATCCGCCTGCCTCTGCCTCCCGAGTGCTGGGATTAAAGGCGTGCGCCACCACCGCCCGGCCTTCCCACTCTCTTTTCCAGCTCTCTTTCCTTCCCTTTCTCTTCCCCTAGGTCCCCCTGGGGCAAACCGGACTTTTCCCGTCTCCCTCTTCTCTCCTGTCCTTTCTCTGTCTCTTTACCTCCTTTCTCTTTCCTTCCCCCTCCCTCCCCTTTCTAATAAAACTTCTTACTTAAATTGTCTGCCTGGCGTGTTTGTCCCCCGACTCGGTCACCCTCGCCTGCCGTGGAATCCGCCATGGTCCCCCACGCAAGGTCCCCCCTCAAGCTTTATCATGACCCTGATAGTTAAAGGGTGGGTCTCTTTAGAATATCTTCTCTCCTGCCAGGAAGATTACACCATTGCATGAGGCTCAGCCAGGAAGAAACTGCTCTCTGGCAGCATTGCTGCCAGCAAGGAAAATGCTCGAGGCCGGCTAAGCGGGTCCCGTGGGTTATTCCAGGACAGCATGGGAAGGAGGTGGACAGCGGATTAATGCCAGGACGGGGTGGAGAGGGACAGAGGATGAAGATTATAGGCGTTCCTTTCCCTCCCCACTGCTTCCTTTCCTCACTGTTACCCACACAATAGCCTATTTCCTCTCCCGGTCTCCCTAGCTCAGGTACTTGAGCTGCTCCCTGGCTGCTTGAGATGGAAATAGGGAAGGGATGTATCTGAAGCCAGCTGGAAAAGATGCAGTGTGACATACCGTGTGGTCGCCGGTAGGTGTGGGTGTAGGGCGGTATCACAGCAATCATAGATTAAACTAGACTTTGGTGGGACCTTCAGGGCGCTTCTGCAGTTTGGAGGCTGCCAGAGGGAGCCATCCAAGCCTGCTTTTCTTCCCTCTGTGCTGCTGTGGTTATCAACTGACCAGGCAGACATGAAGGAATTCGTGTGTCTCTCAATCTACCAGACTACTAAAGAAATGAGAATCTCCCCATGATCTGTGAGCTCCCATGGGGGACTTGGAGCTTTCTAACTTTCCTGTCTTTCTGACTTGCATCACCCAAACAAGGAACTTCTCTCCCTGAAGTCTTGCAAGACGAAGCTGGGGCACTTGAGAGCAGTCCTGGAGAAATAACAGCACACATTGTTGAGCCTGGTACCACGTGATTCACGAAGCTCTCATCAGAGGCAGTTTGGGAAATGCTCTCTGAGCCTAGAAACCAGAATCTCCTCCACCGATTGTGCCTCCTGGACTTAGAAACTTGCTCATGGGGTTCTCCAGTTTGTTTAGGGGGTGGCAGTGGTGTCACTGTCTGGGGAACCTTTAAACATTTTTTTTCTTCAAAGACAGGGTTTCTCTGTGGCTTTGGAGGCTGTCCTGGAGCTAGCTCTTGTAGACCAGGCTAATCTCGAACTCAGAGATCTACCTGCCTCTGCCTCCCAGAATGCTGGGATTAAAAGCATGCGCCACCACCGTCTGGCCCTTTAAAAATTTTAATTTACATTTTATTTTATTACCCAGGCTGGTCCTGAACTCATGAACTCACTACATAACCTCAGAAGGCTTTAAGCCCAGATCCTCCTGCCTTCACCTCTGGAATGCAGAAATGACAGACTTCCGTTGCTATACCTGATTCCAGCTTTTCTTCCCATAGACAGAAATGTTTTGTGAGTGGGTTATGATACAATCTACAGATCCAGTTTCAGGATGTGAAATTTAAAAAAATTATTATTTCGCAAATTCATACATGTGGGCCGGAGAGATGGCTCAGAAGTTAAGAGCACTAGCTGGTCTTCCAGAGATCCTGAGTTCAATTCCCAGCAATCACATGGTGGCTCACAACCATTTGTAATGAGATCTGGTGCCCTTTTCTGTCCTGGAGAGATATATGCAGGCAGATATGTGTCTACATCATAAATAAATAAATGTAAAATTAAAAAACAAAACAATTTCATACATACATGTATATGGTGTGTTTTGATCATATATATCTGCAACAACTCCTTCCCGCTCTCCCAGACACCCTCAACACATCCACCTTCATGTCACCCCATTTTTTTGGTAACCTAGAGAGGAGTATAAGTAGCGCTGCCACGCTGCCTGCTGCAATATTGATGGATCTCATCAGCTTGGATTGGTGCAGGTCTCTCGTAACTTGTGAGCTCATGAGTGCAATGCTACATCATGTCCAGAAGATAGCATCTCCCAGCTCTCCTCCTCATCCTCGCTCTAACATTCTTTCTGCCTCCTCTTCTGTGACGGTCCCTGAGTTTTGAAGGGGGTAAATATAAAAGTCCCACTTAAAGCCGGGCGTTGGTGGCGCACGCCTTTAATCCCAGCACTCGGGAGGCAGAGGCAGGTGGATCTCTGTGAGTTCGAGGCCAGCCTGGTCTACAGAGTGAGTTCCAGGACAGCCTCCAAAGCTACAGAGAAACCCTGTCTCAAAAAACCAAAAAAAAAAAAAAAAAGTCCCACTTAAGGCTGAGCACTGAGCTGTCACTTATCCTCAATATGTTGATGAGTTATGGGTCCCTGTGTTAACTGTTGTGGGGGGTGCTTCTTGGATTAATCACTAATCTATGGGTAGAAAGATAAGTGTTTATAAGGTGGTCTGACAGCATGTCCCCTTAGTTAAATAACAAGAGTAAGTTGCCTTTAATCCCAGCACTCGGGAGGCAGAGGCAGACAGATATCTGTGAGTTGGAGACCAATCTGGTCTACAAAAGCTAGTTTCAGAACAGCCTCCAAAGCCACAGAGAAACCCTGTCTCGAACCCCCCAAAAATATAATAGTGAGTTTCCAACTAGGGCCTATGACCTCCAGAACCATGGGCTTTTGACCAAACTTGAAGTACCAAGCATGAATTTCCTCTTGTGAAGCAATCCTCAAATTGAATGAGAAAGTGGGTGGTTGTTCCTGTAAGGCTCACACCACTGATGCACCAATGGGTCCATCCTGCCTAGGTTAGTTAGGATGCAGCATCCTCCTCTGAATAAGACCACTGATGACTCTCCCTCCTCAGCAGTTCGCATAGGGAAGAAGTTGGGGCTCAGGAGACCTGACTTCGCTACCCCAAAACTTGCCTCTTTGGCATGTTGACTATTTCAACTGGCTATTCTGAGAAACTAGACACAGAGGTCTCTCTGAAAAGCTGCTGTTTTGTGAGGGAGATTTCCACAAAGGAAATGTCTTCCATACCAGGAAGACAGCTGTTCTAAAATAACTTCTACCACAAAGGTTTCTTTCTTCCCGTTTTTTGCAGTGAGAGAAGTCTTCTGCAAGGTCAGCAGCCTTCTCTGAGCTGCATCCTCAGCCTGAGACATTTATCTACATAACAAGACAAGAATGCCTTTCTGAGTCTCAGCCTCCCTAGTTTGTCACCCCAGGAAGCCTCGTGCTGCTATCACTTTCTGTAGCTCAGGATGGTACATATGCCTCCATGGTTGCTTACGCACACCATTTAGAACTCTCATTAGTCCATACACAATTATGTTTATGCTGTGGAATACTTGTTTAATGATACAAAGATGTATTGTGTTCTTTTATGTTGCATTTGTTTAACTCTGTGAAGCTGTGTTACTTTGCCTGTCTAAAACATCTGATTGGTCTTATAAAGAGCTGAATGAAGCCGGGCATTGGTGGCGCACGCCTTTAATCCCAGCACTCGGGAGGCAGAGGCAGGTGGATCTCTGTGAGTTCGAGGCCAGCCTGGCCTACAGAGTGAGTTCCAGGACAGCCTCTAAAGCCACAGAGAAACCCTGTCTCGAAAAAAAAAAAAAAAAAAGAGCTGAATGACCAATAGCTAGGCAGGAGAAAGGATAGGCAGGGCTGTCGGGCAGAGAGAATAAATAGAAGGAAAAACCTGGGAGGAGAGATCAAGGAACGAGAGAGCAAGGAAAGAAGGATGCTAGGGACCAGCCAGGCAGTCAGGCAGCTACAGACTGAGAGTGAAAGTAAGATAGAAGTAAGAAAAGGAAAAAGTCCTGAGGCAACTGGTAGATGGGATAATTGAAGGGCTTTTTGTTGTTGTTTGTTTGGTTGGGTTTTTTTTGTTTTTTGTTTTTTGTTTTTTTTGGTTTTTCAAGACAAGGTATCTTTGTATTGTTTTGGAGGCTATCCTGGAACTAGCTCTGTAGACCAGGCTGGCCTCGAACTCACAGAGATCCGCCTGCCTCTGCCTCCTGAGTGCTCCTGAGTGCTGGGATTAAAGGCAAGCACCACCAACACTCGGCTGGGATTTTTTTTTTTTTTGGTGGTTTTTCCAGACAGGGTTTCTCTGCGGCTTTGGAGCCTGCCCTGGAACTAGCACTTGTAGACCAGGCTGGTCTTTAACTCACAGAGATCCGCCTGCCTCTTTGCTTGGGATAATTTAAGTTAAGGAGAGCTATCGAGAAACAAGCCAAGCTAAGGCCAGGCATCATAAGAAAGAATAAGCCTCCATGTGTGACTTTTGGGAACTGGGTGGCAGAGCCCCAAAAGAACAAAGAGTAAGTAGTAAACAACCGACAAGAGTTCAGAGGAACTCTGAACTTGCAGAGGAACCAGGTTCAGTTCCCAGCATCCACATGCTGAGCCTGTGCGTGGTTCATAAATACAGATGTAGGCAAAATACTCATATAAATAAATTAAATAAATAGGGCCTGCAGCAATGGCTCAGAGGTTAAGAGCACTGGCTGCTCTTCCAGAGAACTGTCTGCAAAATTCCAATCCCAGGGAATCTGGTGCCTTTTTTTGGGTCTCCATGGACATTCCTGTGGTTTACAAACATACTTGCAGACATAAACAGAATATACATAACATGATACATATTTAAAGGAAAAGAAATTATGAATATACTTACAAATCTGTAAAATATTTTTAAAGGAATTTGAAACTAAATCAGGAAGCCAAGGAATTCATATTACCCAGGGCCCTTGGGGGTGATAGCTAGACCCTGTTGTTTTTTGGTTTTTCGAGACAGGGTGTCTCTGTGTAACAGTTCTAACTGTCCTGGAACTTGCTTTGTAGACCAGGCTGGCCCTGAACTCACTGAGATCCACTTGCCTCTGCCTCACAAGTGCTGGGATTAAAGACACACACCACCACCCAGCTTCACTTTGGGTATTTTTGTGGTATTTGTTTCTGTTTCTATTTTGGTTTTGGTTTGCCTGTTTCAGAGCTGGGAGTGAAACCTGGAGCCTCAGAGCTTGCCTGTGAGAGGCTTTGTTACTGAGCTGCGTGCCCTGAAGTCACGGCCTTAACTGTTAAGGTGGGGACCGTGGGCAGTTGGACAGAAAAAGGGCAAATTCAATTCATGCTTTATAAAGGCCGTTTGGATCACAAAAGATAAATAGGAAACATCGGTCTAATGGCTACAGCAGTAATCCTAGAGAGAGCCAAGGGGATCTCATGAGAGTAGTTACAGTAGCATCAGGGACTGCCAGAGGCTAGATAAAGCAGTCAGTAGAGAGGTGGAGGCACTGCTCACTGTTCATTGTAGGCATTAAGGAGTTCCCTTAATCCTCTAGGCCTCAGAGTCTAGACTTCCAAAGCCTTTCACACAGAAGAGTTTCAGGACCAATCAGTATGAAGCAGAGTTGGAGTTTACTAAAGAACATTTTTTAGCAGATTGAAAAACAGGGATTAGTAGAAAGCTACTCAGGGAAAAAGTGAGACATAGGTACAGGCATGATTTTCCCAAAGGAGGTTATACACACACACACACACACACACACACACACACTTTTGGTGGGTTTTAAAGCTTTTATATTTAAATCCTTACTAAGATTTTTTTGGGGGGTTATAGACCAGGCTGGCCTCGAACTCACAGAGATTCTCCTAATTGCCTCCCGAGTGCTGGGATTAAAGGTGTGTACCACCAACACCTGGCCCTTACTAAGAATTTAAATGAGGGCTAGAGAGATGACTCAGAGGTTAAGAGCACTGTCTGCTCTTCCTGAGGACCTGAGTTCAATTCCCAACAACCACATGGTGGCTCACAACCATCTGTAATGAGATCGGGTGCCCTCTTCTGGTATGCAGGTAGAACACTGTATACATAATAAAGAAATAAATCTTTAAGAAAAGAAAAGGATTTAAATGAGATCCCAGGACAATTTCTGAAATATGCAGGGAAGATCAGATAACATAAGATAACACTAGGTCAGGATTGAGTCTATAGCTCACTTGGTAGAGTGAATCCCTGGGTTTGATCCCTAGCACCACATAAACCAGGGACACAGGTGCTCCTCTGTGATCCCAGCAGCACACTGGAGGTAGAGACAGCAGGATAAAGTTCAAAGTCATCCTTGCTAAAAGTAAGTTCGAGATTGTGGAGGTTTGAATAGACTCCCCCCCCCCCACAGACTCATGTGTTTGAATGTGTGGCCCATAGGGAGTAGCACTATTAGGAGGTGTGGCCTCGTTGGAGTAGGTGTGGCTTTGCTGAAGGAAGTATGTCACTATTACAGGCATTCTTTCCACCAGCTGGACCCAGAGCAGCGTCAGCCCCAAATGAACACACAGACGCTATATTAGTTATAAATCTGTTGACTGGTGACTAGGGTTTCTTATTGGCTAGCTCTGTCTTAATTATTTACCCATTTCTATTAATCCATGTATTTCCATATGGTCTTATTTTACTGAGGAATGCTGGACCTGCAACTCCTTCACCTGCTACATGATGACTGCTTGGTGTCTCTGCAGAGAAGAGAATGATTTCCTGTTTGTCCTTGCTTATATCCTGATTCTGCCCAGCTATGTCACTTCGTGTCTGGCCAATCAGAGTTTTATTCATTAACCAATAAGAGAAACATATATACAGAAGAACATTCCCTATCATGTCACTGTGTGGGTGGGCTTTGAGGGCTCATATGTGCCCAATCCATGCCCAATATGACAGTTCATTTCCTGTTGCCTGTGGATCAAGATGTAGAACTCTCCACTCCTTCTCCGGTGCATGTCTGCCTACACAACACCATGCTTCTCTCCGTGATGGACTGAACTTCTGAAACTGTAAGCCACCACAATTACATGTTTTCCTTTATAAGAGTTGCCATGGTCATGGTGTCTCAAAACAGCAATAGAAACCTTAACCAAGACAAAGATCAACCTGGGCTATGCAAGATCCTGTCTGGAAAACAAAACAAAATCACACTAGAACGTGGGGATGTGGGAGATTAGGGTAGCCTCACTGTGAACACATGTGAATAGTTTTGTTTATAAGACTCTCACAAAATATCTGGGAGAAGAGTGAGGCCCTAACCAAAATCATATGAAGTGAGGCATTAAGTTTGATTTATTGCTAGTTTAACTTTTTTTTTTTTTTTGAGACAGGGTTTCTCTGTAACTTTGGAGGCTGTCCTGGAACTAGCTCTTGTAGACCAAGCTGGTCTCAAATTCACAGAGATCCACCTGCCTCTACTGGGAATAAAGGCATGCACCACCACTATCCAGTGATGTTTTTTAATTGGAATGTGTAGTGGCACACGAGTTTGTTTGTTTGGTTTTTCTTTTTCTTTCTTTTTTTTTAAGATTTATTATTCTGTATGCAGTGTTCTGCTCACATGTATCCCTACAAGACAGAAGAGGGCACCAGATCTCATTTTGGATGGTTGTGAGCCATCACGTGGTTGCTGGGAATTGAACTCAGGACCTCAGGAAGAACAGCCAGTGATGTTAACCTCTGAGCCATCTCTCCAGCCCGGCACATGCTTTTAATCTCAGCGCTTGGGAGGCAGAGGCACACAGATCTCTGTGAGTCAGTCTGCTCTATATAGTAAGTTCCAGGACAGCTAGGGCTACATAGAGATTTTTGTTATTATTATTTAACACAAACTGTGTATGGTGTGTGTGTGTGTGTCTGATTGTGAGTGCAATGTCAGTGGAGGTCAGACAGAAGGTGTCAGATCCACTGAAGCTGGAGTTACGCTGGTTGTGAGACACCTGACATGAGTGCCGGGAACCAAACTCAGGTCCTCTGGGGGAGCTCTATGTGCTCCCAATTCCATTTTGAACATAAAGCCATGTAGATTTGCTATTGAGTGGAAACAGCATCAGGAAGCAAGCAAAACACCGAAAATCACTGAAAAAAAAATGCAGATTCCAGTCACAGCAGATGGGGAACCTGGGGAAAGGGCAGGCCTGTCCTCCCTGTGTGACTGTGAGGGGGGCATTCTGATCCTCCACCCCAGGACGCTCACTTTTGAAATAGCTGTAGCTGTTGCTTCCCTGCAGTCGGAGGTGAGAAACTGAACAGGGTCACGGACTCAAGACTCACCTGCTTTTGCCAGGTAACCACACCACACAGCACCAGGCTGACAGGGGTGGGGATATATGGGAGGGGTGGGAGGGGCGGGGAAGGTGGGAGGGGCGGGGAAGGTGGGAGGGGCGGGGAAGGTGGGAGGGGCGGGGAAGGTGGGAGGGGCGGGGAAGGTGGGAGGGGCGGGGAAGGTGGGAGGGGCGGGGAAGGTGGGACAAGCTTGAGACTACTGAACCAGATCACAGCAAGTAGGAGAGAAACCGCATCCCTGTAGATCCACATTCATCCCTCTTTCCATGTTTTCCTTCTTAATCCTAAAACATTTTCTTCCTCCAGAGTCTTGGATGCTCATAGGGACAGTTAATAATGACAGATGATAAGTGACCATATTCCCACAGCTTTGAAGTTTGTAAAACACTTCATGGCTATTGTCTTATTCTGCATTCCCTTGAAGAACTGAACCAATGGGATGAATATATCAAAATTAAAGATTTTTTATTTTAATTTTTTATGAACATTGACTGCTGTTTTGCCTGCATGTGTGTCTGTGTGAGGGTGTCAGATCCCCTGGAACTGGAGTTATAGACAGTTGTGAGCTGCCATGTGGGTGCTGGGAATTGACCCTGGGTCTTCTGGAAGAACAGCCAATGATCTTAAGCCCGGAGACATCTCTCTAACCCCTAAATTAAACAATTTAATTAAATTAGGGGCAAGAGGGACGCCAACCCAGCAAAAGCCAGATCATTTTCCTTCTGCCACGTTCTTTTGATTTGGTCTGCTTCTAGAAGCTGCTGCCCACCACCAAGATGGCTCTTCCTGCATCAATTAAGGCAATCGGGACATTCTTCAGGGGAGGCTCCCTACTTCGGTGATTTTAATCTGTGCCGACTTGACATTAAAACCAACCATAATAGCCACTATCTTCACTGAATCCAGCCTTAAGTACGGCTTTTTCTGAAGGAGAATGAAATTCTGTTTTTGTTGTTGTTGTTTTTAAGATTTATTTATTTATTATGAATACAACATCCTGCCTCCATGTATGTCTGCACGCCAGAAGAGGGCACCAGATCTCATTATGGATGGTTGTGAGCCACCGTGTGGTTGCTGGGAATTGAACTCAGGACCTCGGGAAGTGCACCCAAATACTTTTTTTAAAAGATTTTATTTCTTTATTACATATACAGTGTTCGACCTACATACTGGAATAGGGTACCAGTTTGAATTGTAGATGGTTGTGAGCCACCATGTGGTTGCTGGGAATTGAACTCAGGACCTCTGGAAGAACAGTCAGTACTCTTAACCTCTGAGCCATCTCTCCAGCCCGCACCAAAATACTTTTAACTGCTGAGCCATCTCTCCAGCCTGGAGGATGAAATTCTTTTCGGAGGGGGCGGGGAGGGAGTTCTCTATGTAGCTTTGGAGCTTGTCCAGGCACTCCCTCTGTAGACCAGGGTGACCTGGAACTCAGAGATCTGCTTGCCTCTGCCTCCCAAGTGCTGGGATTAAATGAGTGCGCCACTGACGCCCATCTGAGAATTAAATTCTTAAAAACAGAAAATGTAAAACCACATAAGACTCAGGCCATATACCCAACCAGATGTAGTTGGAAATATATATGGAATCTCGTTAGGTCTAAGGCAGGGAGATGACTGGAGAAGGTCTTGAATTGCCTGTCCTTCCTTCTGTCCTTCAGCTGACCTGCCACCCAGCTGTACGGAACTGTTTTCAGCTATGACAGAAGCTGTGCCCCTGAAGATGGCCTACCAGAGACCCTGCTGGACCTCGATGGCTTAGCCACCAGAGTAGCATGGCCGGGGGTTAGGGAGTGTGTCTGCACAGAGCTTTACTACATCCGAGGTATCAGCGAGGAGCCATCCTCTTCTGTGGAGCCCACAAGAGCCCACCTGCTGAGGCGTGTCCTCCCAAGGGGCATTTCTGCATGTGTTCCCTTCTTTCTTCTCCTCAGACTGGGAGAGGGAGCAGCTGGACTCAAAATGCCAGGTGCTGGAACCCAGCTGTTCCCTCTTTGTACCCCTCCACACCCAAATGAACTGAGCCGGGTGGAGGCTGAGGGGGTGGGGCTACCTTATGCTGTCCGGCGATGCTGTACCCAACGCAGGCAAATGCATCCTGAAATTGATTCCGAGCAGCAGTTCTGACCGGTGAGAGCCGCCGCGGACCGGTTAGAGGTGGTGGATGGGAGGGCTGGGAGTGCAGGCCTCGGGTAAGAGTAGGCAAGGGTGGTGGGGAGTGAAATTAAAGGAAGTGGGTTCTGGACAGTAGCGGTGCCAGTGGAGGCCAGAGCAGCAAGCTGTAGCTCCAGCTCCCCACCCCCACCCGGGCTCAGTTCCCATCTGAGCTAACAGGGAGTGAACCCCCTAAGTCAGCTGTCTTGGTAGGAGACAGGGCTGCCTGCGCCAAAGCAAAACTAATTCATGGGCCGATGGTTAGGGAGCAGAGCGGGGATAGCTGAAGCGAGAAGGACCCGTCCACCCGTGGCCTTTGCCAGGTGCGGCGGGTGTAGCCCAGAACCCGGGTTCCCTTTGCAGGTCCAGGCTCTGCCATGCCCGCTCCGCTTCTCCCGTTGCTGCTTCGGTCGCTGCTATCCCGCCTGCTACTGCCAGTTGCCCGCCTGGCCCGCCAGCACCTCCTGCCCCTGCTGCGTCGACTGGCCCGCCGACTGAGCTCCCAGGACATGAGAGAGGCTTTGCTGGGCTGTCTGCTGTTTGTCCTCAGCCAGCAACAGCCACCGGATGCTGGAGAGGCCTCCAGAGTGGACCACTCCCAGAGGAAGGAGAGACTGGGCCCCCAGAAGTGAGGCCACGTGTCATGCGAGCAGCAATGTCCATCGAAGTACTTACTTTTGGAGTGGGTTAGTTCTGGCATTTGCGCTGACTGAGGAATGCCCATGGGAGAAGACAGTGGGGGCTGAATGCAAGAGGATTCTGGCCTGAGCACCACCACCCCCATCTTGCAGACCACAGCTCTTCCCTCCTGCCTCCCTGCAGCTCCCTCTGCCAGTCACCTCTGGCCTCCAGGGCAGACTTACAAATGAGGGCATCAAGGTCAGTTAAGAGACAAAGTGTTACTTAGACTCGAGGTAATTTAGAAAAGAGCTGGTATTTAAATCCCAAATGTCCAGTCTTTCAGATGTCTTCCAGATGTAAAATCTACCTTAAAATACTAGGACCTTGGTTCCCTTTTGAGACAGATGTATTCCCAAAGCTCAGCATGCAGCCAGTAGTCAATAAACAGCAGTGACTACGTTGTTGTTTGTGAGACCTGATTTTATGTAGACCAGGCTGGCCGCAAACTGTTGAGGATGATCTTTCTGTTTTGTTTGGCTTGGTTTGGTTTTTTTCAACACAGGGTTTCTCTGTGTAGCTTTGGAGGCTGTCCTGGACTCACTCTGTAGATCAGGCTGACCTCGAACCCAGAGACCCGCTAGCCTCTGCCTCCTGAGATGCTGGCATTCTGGGCACACACCCACATCAAGCCCAGTTTGTGTGACATCGGGATTAAACCCAGAGTTTTGTATGCTGGGCAGGCACTCTGTGCTGGATGACCGGGGTGATCAGAAAGTCTCACCATCCCCGCTCGCTCTTGCCTATCTGTGGGAAGCTGGAGGCAGGGTGGAGAAGACATTGGCAAGACTTCCTTTGATAACTTGTTCCATCTGTCTGCGCAAGCTACAAGTTGTAGTTGTGTAACTTCATTCAAAATGTCCCACTGTGGCCCAGGATTCTCAGATGGGGTGGAAAATCAATCCCTGGCAAGTTTTGGAGACATCTCAGCTAGAGGTGAGGGTAAAGGAAGGCAGACCAGCTGGACGGTGGGCAGGGAAGTGGGGGCATGCTTGCCCGTGACGGAGGTCATACTACCCTGCAAGGCACAGGAAGTCACCTAAGAGTTTCACTTCCTAGGGCTGCAGAGATGACTCAGCAGTTAAGAGGACCTGAGCTCAGTTCCCAGCGTGGCACGTGGCAGCTCATGGCCCTCTATAACCCCGGTTCCGCAATGTCTTCTGGCCTCTAAGGGCAACAGGCACAGACCTGGTGCCCAGACGGCACCCAGTCACATAAAATAAAATAATGTTTAAAAACTTACTTTATTTCCCACTCCCCAGTAGAGGCCCTGGGAGCCTCTGTGTGTGTGTGTGTGTGTGTGTGCGTGTGTGTGTGCGCGCGCGCGCGTGCGTGTGCGTGCTTGTGAATGTGTGCTTACAAGGGCCGGCATTGCATAGCAAGGTCCTCTGCATAGTTTAGGATTCCCACACAATAATCTTGAGCCTTAGGTGAAGAGGGCTATAGTGAGGAGTACAGGCCTCTGTCGTGACCCCTCATCAAGTTGGGGGTCCCCCTACAGGTTCCTATGGGAACTTGAGGCTGGGAAAGGAGTGACATCTAAACCGCTCTCCGACTTACCGCTCCCACTTTTCTCCCAGGCCCTATCGAACTTTTCCCTCCTCCCTTTCCCTCCTTCCGGGGCCCTGCTGCTTCCCAGAGTATTCAGAAACCAGAGCACGTGCGACCTGTGGGGACAAGCGGATTAAGGGCAGTCCCACCTTCCCTAACCCGTCCCTTCTCAGCCCCACGGCCCCTCCCACTGGGCCTCCTCCGGGCCACCTGGTGTCCTCGGATGTCCACACCTAGAGTGGCTCGGGGCGGGGCCTGGCGGGGCGGGCAGCGATTGCAGAGCGGTTGGCCTAGCATCGGTGACCGCTCCTCTCTTTCCAGAGACCGGCCAGTTCCAGCCTTGGCAGCGGAGCCCACCCCGAGGTGAAGCGGTAGGGAGGAGGCTGGGGTCCCTGCCCTGTCCCCCCACCTTTCCGGGAGCGGGTGCCCTAGTCTCAGCAGGTGCACGGGGGTGGGGCCGGAGGAGGAGCACTGACCCGGACTGCACAGAACTGCATGGTTCTGTCCCTGTCGCGTCCCGCAGGCCCTTTGAGCAGAATCCAAATCTGCCGCCCCTTGAGGAAGGATATCTTTTTTCTGGGAATTTGTAGGTCCACAACTGAATGATTATTTAAGCTCCGGACCACCTAAAGTTGTCCCCTGCCAAGCCAGAGTTAGGAGACACATTTGAGAAATTTGGCCAGAAGCCCAGGTTCAGAACGAATGAACAAAGTCCCTTCTTGAACCCTGACCTAGCATCCACCCTGTGTACACCTCTGTCTTTATTTGAAAACTGGATATTGGGCATGGGGAGACTTGCTCAATGGTTTCAACCCTCAGAACCTAATTTTTTTAATGTTTTTTTTTCCAAAGCTGTGATGTCACTTGTAACCCCAGCTCTGGGGAGGCAAGGGGGAGGACCTATGGTTAGAAATGCTATGTCAAAAAACAAGGTGGTCCTGCTGGTAGTTCAGGCCTTTAGTCCCAGCACTACTAGGGCAGAGGCAGGCAGATCTCTGTATGTTTGGGGCCAGCCAGAGCTACTTAGTGAGACCCTAAAGCACAAAACCAGGTGGCTGGAGAAATGACTCAGGATTAAAGAAAGATTACTGTTCCTATGGAGGGTTCCCATACCACTATCAGGTGACTCACACTGCCTGCAACTCCTGCTCCCAGAGATCCAAAGACTTCTGGTCTCTACACGCACTTGCACACATGTGCAATACACACACAAGTGATAACCTTGAAAAAACAAACCAATGTTGCGGTCCCTGAGGGACAGGTGGGGTGTCCTCTGCCTCCACACACTGCAGTTTGCTGTTGTATTCACTATGCTGTCTTCCCAGTAACTTCAGGGTTTGTTTTAACAGTGGCATTAGGGCGGAGCTAGCTCAGTGGCTGAGTGTGTCACTAGCACGGTTCAGGTCCTGAACTCAACTCCCCCCCCCCCCAGAATCACAAAACAACAAAAACTGCATTGCCTCAAAATTCCTCTTCATTAGCCGGGTGGTGGCGGCCCACACCTGTAATCCCAGCACTCAGGAGGCAGAGGCAGGGGGATCTCTGAGTTCAAGGCCAGTCTGGTCTACAGAGTGTGTTCCAGGACAGCCAGGGCTGTTACATAGAGAAACCCTGTCTTGAAAAACAAAACAAAACCGAACAAACAAAAAATTCCTCTTCATTGCTGAATCTTTTTGGTATCCCCCTAAATTTAGAATGTTGGGCAAGTGTCTCACTGGGCTTTCCCTAGTTCGTTTTCTGCCACAAGGCCACAGAGATTTAATCACAAACAGCAGAGAACTTGAGACACAGCTTGTGACAACCGCCCCCCCCCCTCCTCCCCAGGCCCGTGCAAACACTGTTGCAGCAAACACAGATGGCTGTTGCTAACAGCAGAGAGAACATAGGCCTGGGGAGAGGGCTGCGAGTGTGGTGTGAACATAGGCCTGGGGAGAGGGCTGCGAGTGTGGTGTGAAGCCAACCGACCTTCTAAAGCGCATGGGGGCGGAGTGCAGACAGGCCGCAGTCCCAACTGGGGTGGAGAACGGGACTCAAAAGTGAACACCAGGCCAGGTGGGCCAGCTCTCCTGACCCAACCTTAGGGACAGAGAACAATGAAATGAGAAGGCGAAACAGGCCTGGTGGACCCACGAACCTGTCCAGGCCCAGGCCTGTGTGAGCGGGGTTCTCAGGGCTGTCCGGCAGAGGGCCCTGGCACCAGTGGCTGGCTGAGGCTGCCCGGGGTGTGGGTGCTGGATGGAACCCAGGCAAGGAGCTTGCCAGATGGGCTGTCCTCCAACAATAACAGGCCTGGCTGTGGCCATCTGCAGAGATGGCCGGGTCCCAGTGGGCGTGAGGAAAAGAACCAGCCTTCCTCAGTCTGGCCAAGACCCTCACCACTTCCCTCCTTTCCTGTCCCTTCCAGCCCCCTTTGTACACAAGGACAGGCCCTGGCCCCCGGCCTGGCCATGCCTAGTGGATCTGTCTGTGACGGAGCCAGCTACTGCTACAGGGCCAGAGCTGGGAAAGGATGGTGGGTGTGAGGCGGCGGGCCTAGGGAGGAGGGGGGCAAGGAAGAGGGGAGGCAAAGGCAGGGGAGAGGCAGAGACCAGACAAACACAGGGCGGGAATCTGGGGTTGTGGACAGACTTGAGGCCGCTCTTAAGTCGTGGGATAGTGCCCAGAAAAATACCACCCAAGCCCGACTTCCTGCCTTGTTTGCTTAGTGCTACAGGGGAGATGTGTCATTTCTGGGCGCTGGAAGGCTGGATACACCCCACCAGAGTATCTTGGGACAGCCAGCGGCCCTAAGTAGAGTCAGCCACCTCCTCAGAGAGGTCTTTCTCTAGGGGGAATGACCGCACCTTTTCCCTGTGATGTTTAGTACTGGTAATTGTTAAATAGTTCCAATAGCCTCTCTGGGGGACATGCTTCTTGGGAAGGCAGGGTGAGGCAGGCAGCCTGGATGGAATAATCTCTCCTCGGGACCCTCCCGGCCTCTGGGTCACCCTACAGTAGGGAGTGCTATTGTAGGGACAGTGAATAAATCCTTTCCTCCTGGCTGCCTACAGAAAATAAGGAAGACATCCTAGCCTGCCCCTAGAGGCACGTGATGGCCTACCCCACCCCACCCCCAAGCCATCGGAGGGTTGGGATGACTTGAGACTCAGCAAGCTTCCAGTCCTAACGGTTATCGTCTTGGGTTGGGACAGTGAGATACCAGCTAGGACAAAGGGACATGCAGGATGTCAGACTTTTCCAGGCTCCCCCTTCCCGGGACTCCAGCTGTGTTTCAGTTTCCTCGCGGCCTCAGGACTGTCCCCTAAGCCCACAGCCTTCAAGGCGAAGTTAGTGGGGGTGGGGGGAATGTTGTTTGTGGGCCTGTGGGCCTGTCTGTGAAGGCTGGAGAGAAAACCAAACACACCCCTGCGTCCGGGTTCCAGAACAATTAAGTCTGAGGTATCCCACCAGGGCAGGGGGCGGAAAGTCTTCTTACAGGGAAAGGAGGGGCGGAGAGGAAGAAGGAGGGATTAGAAGGGCGTCTGCGAGGGGGTGCTAAAAGTAAAAACCGGTGGAGAGCGAGTGATGGCGTGGGCGGGGTTCGGTGAGGGATAACGGAGCACCTGAGGTGGAGTGGGGGCGTCCGGGCCTGTGTGAACAGAGGGCTTGTCTGTGCAAGCGTCCCGCCGTGGAATGTGTAGGAGTTAGGAACACAGGCTCAGCGCCGAAATTAGGGGTACCCAGAGTGGGACCGAGCCCCCTCCCAGGCTCGCGTGTACTAGGGGTGCCCGGGCCCCCTCCCAGGCTCTCACGTATGGGTGACGGTTGGGAAGGGTCCGAAGATGTGCTCACCACCAGAGCAAGCGGCCCAGGCGGGCCTAGGCGCGGGGTCTCTGGGGCTGGGAGCCCGTAACTGCCGAGGGGGGGTGGCGGGGAACCCGGGGGCGGGGCCAGGGCGGCGGCTGTCGCCGGGGGAGGTGGCCCGCACGGCCCGGGGCGGGCCCAGCAGAGGGCGGGTTAGAAAGCGCTCGGGCGGGCGCGGGAAGCGCGGGCCGAGCGCGCAGATTTCGGCGCGGGAGGTGTCCTTCTCCAGCAGGTGCTCAGAGGGTCCGGGTGGGACGCGCCGGGGACTCCGGGGCAGGGAGTGGCTTGTCCGGCCTGCCACGAGGGGAAGGGGAAGCCTGGCCTGCCAGCTCCTCGGCCGCGACGGGGACTCGGGGTGCGGCCCCCACGCGGCGCGTGCGGAGCAGCGCAGCACGTGGCGCGCATGGGTCTGGCTCTGGGCTTGGGGGTGGTCCTTCTGTGGGGACCCCGGTGAAGCGGGGCCCAGGGCAGCCTGCTTCTGAGCCTGAAAGCCACTGTCACTATACTGACCTCCTTAGAGGGTCGGCAAGTGAGCGAGCGCTTCAATGTGACCCCTCTCCTGTCTGAACCGGAGAGGGGCCGCTTTGCCTGCTGCCCCGAGGCAAGGAGGATGGGGTTCGAGTACTCATATGTAGGCGGGGGTGCTGCTCCTTCACCGGCTAAACTCCTGTCCTTGGCCTCCCTTTCCTGGGCGCGTCCTCGTTTACTCAACGCGGAGAGTGAATGAGTGTCACCACGAGGACGCGCACACCCAGGCTCCCGGTGGATGAAGGCTTATTCCACCCCTGCACCCCACCCCACTAGGGCCCTCTTTCCAACCTGGTGCGCATAGTCAGCCCCCCAATTCTGTTCGTCTTGTCCTGCCTCTGTGACCTTTGCATGCGATAATGTATGTGTCATGGGATGGCTGTGAGGTGCCTTGGTCGAGAATGACCTGAATCGCCCAACTTATTTTAGCCATTTAGTTGGAGCAGAGTACCCCTTCTTGACATCTACAGTGCTGGGGAGCCGTTTTAATTTCTCCTTCCCCACCCCAGAAGAAATCTAGACTAATATATGCACTGAGTATTAATGCTGTTTCCCCCACCCACCATCTCTGCAGCTTTTGTCAAGGGATGCAGCCTCTCTGAAACTCAGTTGTTGGCCTCGTCTCGTAGAACCTCTCTAGAATTAGCCTCTGGGCAACTGGAAGAGGGGGTATCTGCATATTGCAACCAAAGACTGATGTAGCACTAGTTTCGTGGAGAAACAGATATGTGAGCGGTGTTGGGACCCTGGACACGGAAGGACTCACATTGGCGGTTGCTTTCAGGCCACCACCTGTGCGGGTCAAGGCATGGTTGAAATGACAGCAGAATCCCTGAACTGCTATCAGATCACTGGACAGACAAAAACAAAGCCGGAGAATAGAGTGTTAGGATGTGGGCAGGACCCGAGGTGCCCAGGAGAGACAGGAGACAGAGAGAGAGAGACAGACAGACAGACCTGGGCTGTGTGTGTGTGTGTGTGTGTGTGTGTGTGTGTGTGTGTGTTCTCCAAGCCTATGCCAGGTTTCTGAAGGCAGCGTGTCCCGCCCCCCCCCACCCCCCCACCCCCCCCCGTCCTGTCTGGCTTGAGGCTGCACTCACTCTGCTGGTGTATGGAGAGGTAGCGTGCTGTGTTGAGGACTGCCTGTATGTCATGGCGTCCCTTTCCAATCTAACAGAGACCCGAGTTCTCAGACTTTCCCCAGTCGCAGCAGAGCCTTCTTGTCCTAGAAAAAAGTAGCAATACTGCTGCTTACCACTCTGCCCCCTTGCCCCAGTGCCTGGCTGACACAGAGACCTTCAGGAACTACTTCTTGAAACCACTAGAAGGAGCCTTCTGCCTCCATCAGGAGGTGTGTGGGTTTGCTGCCTAGGACTGAGAAGACCTTTGGACAGCCTGGGATTTACCAATAGAAGGGTAAGCACTATTGCGAGGCCTCCGGTGATCAGCTGTGACTCTTTGTCTGGGTGGGCGGGGCCTGAAGGGCTGGCTGCACCTGAGCACAGACCTAGCTGCCACAAGCTTAGCTTCCCCCTCTGACTCTCTCGATTCTGCTGTCTTATCTCGCTGCTACAGGGTGGCCCTTTATCTCTCCCAGCTTTTTCTGTGCTTCCAACTTCTGCAGCTACTTAGCTTGTGAGACTGCCGAATGGGGCCCCTGGAGACCTGAGGGATTCTCCCCTGACAAGCCTTTGACACTTTTTCACTCTGGACCCTCGCCCAGGACCCAGCCTTCCGCCTGAGCTAGGACCCCCTCCTGGGGACTATCCAGGTTTCTTTGGCTCCAGCCCTACTGCCCACGTCGAGTCTACTAATCCGGTGAGTGATGAGACCTGGGACAGGAGCAGCCTGCCCTAGGCAAGAAATAGCAGTCTGAGCTGGGTCCATGTGAGGGTGTGCCTGTACATTCTGGTCCTGCTTCCCCGGCCGCCGCAGAACTGCTTAGCCTGCTGCTGCTGGGTGTCAGCCTGCTCTGTGTGAGCGGTCACGGAAAGGGATGCTGAGGGGGTGGCCAGGAGCTCGGGAACACCCTCCTAGGGACGGTGTGCCACTTTTCCCTTCCAGGCCACTGTCACAGGGAGAAGAGCATAGTGGCCTGGACTGGGAGAGGAACCGAGAGGGGGTGGGGTGGCCCTGGGGCCAGGACTTGAGGTCAAAGAAAGGAACATACATGCTAGGCTGTAGAAAAGGCTGTGTCCCCTCCCATCATTATGAAACGCACTCTTGGAAAACTGGTGGAGAATTCGGGAAGCCCCTGGGCAGTGGTTGGAAAGAAAAGCTCGGATGCTACCAGCAGAATCTCCGAGTCCTGGTTACTCTAGGGAACTAAGTTCCATCCGTCCGTCATGTCCGTTCCCTGTCTCCCCCCCAGCCTTGATTGGTGGGGGTGGGGGTCTTACAGCAGTCCCTGGGGATCTGAGTTCCTGCAGATCTGTTTCACACTTTCTCTCCTTCCTTTCCCTCTCTCTGGGTCCTCCCCTTTGCCTCTGTCCGTCCACTGTCCACTGTCATCACTGCCCCTGACCGCTTTCATCTCCTGACTTTGTCTTTCCCCGCCTCTCAATCATGCCTCCTCCTCCCCTGATCCCCACCCTTCGGTTTCAGCTTATAAACTGCTTCTGCTGCTGGATAAAAATAGCGGTGGCAGCGGCCAGGCCGGCAGCCAGGTGCGGCCCAATCAGGCAGAGACCATAGAGCTGGCTTACTGGGGCCAAAGGCCAGGTGGGGATGGGTTGAGTGGTCCTGAGCCTCCAGAGGCTCATAAGGGGCCTTCCCTTGTCTGCACTGTGTGCCCGGTCCTACCCCCAAGAGTCTGAGAAGGGCCCAGGGCAGTGTGGAAGCAGAACCAGACAGGGCCTCAATATTCCTTTACCCCCAGCAAGAAGAGGGAGGGAGCTGCCAACCAGGCACAGCCGAGAACCCTGGAACCATGACAACCAGTCACCAGCCTCAGGACAGGTATTTGGAGGTGGGGGGAGCTGGTCTGGGAATCTAGGGAATGGGTCTCTAGGGTAGGGGTTGGTAGGTGCAATATTTGGGACTTGAAGTTATCTCACTGCTAACTGCTCCTGGGCTGGTGATTCTGAGTCAGGCCTGCATCCGGGTGGGGAGGGGGGGCTTGCATACCTTGGCCAGGAGCTGGCTAGTGTGCCTGCAGGGCTAGGTGGGCAGCAGTTCCCTGCCGGATTGTGCTGGTGATTCCACTGTGGCTCCGCAGCTAGGCAGCAGCTGCTGGCTCCTCCCACCGCCACTGTGGGGAGACACTTGGCTGCCTCCCTCATTCCAGAACACATTTGGTAGGACTGCCCTGTCCCTGGGGGTTGCCTTGGGGCCTCTGCCTTGTGTGACCTCAGCCCACCCTGCTCTTTGGCCTGACCCATCTAGCCTCCTGTCTCTGGAGCCTGTGAGCTTCCTCAAGCTAGTTAGGTCGGGAATGTGTGTTATGAGGGGAGAGGCTCTTGAGCTGTTCTCCAGAGGGGCTGTGAGGCTTGTGAGAGTTGATGAAACCATGCCACCACTCCTTCCAGATGCCCACTTTGTCCTCCGGGTCTCTGACCTCTCCCAGCTCCTCTGCCCACCATTTCCCTCCTGTGCCAAAGACTATGTACCTAGGCCCATTCTGACTGGTTAGCTTCATCTTTCTGTAAAATCTGGCGAGTGTCAGCCTTCTGTGACTTTCCCAGGGGGCAGGTGGGGATTTTAAGTGTAGGTCCCAGCTTCCTGCCTCCTTTCCTTCCCAGGCTGCCTGGTGCCCCAGGCCAGCCCCTTAACATTCTGCCCATTTATTACACTGCTGCTGGACCCCTCATCCCTCCTGCCCTCCTGCCCTGCATAGCCTTCCCTTGGAATTTTGCCTTCCTCTGAACCTCTGGATCAAGCTTTGAGCATCTTGACCTCAAGGGGAGAGTTTGAAGGCTGTGGTGGTCATGGCTCAGACCTGCCCACTTGGGTTACTCACTCTGGCATTCCTGTTTAAGGCTTGCAAAGAGCTAAGCTCCTGTTTCCCTGGCCAGACCTGTCTCACTGTGTTGGGCCCCCTCGCCACCATCCCTGAAGCACATGGGCGTTGGCTAAGGGCAGGGACCGGGGTTGCTAAGCTTCTAAGCAAGGACTATCCAGAGTCACTGACTCTGTGCCCTCAAGCTCAGGACCAGATGGCATCCGTAGGCCTTAGTCTGCCTGCCCTGCCCTGGGAAGTTGGGCCTACAAAACTGGTTCTGTCTGCTGAGGGGGCAGAGATCTATAGCTCCCTACTTCCCAGTCCCCTCAGGCTCCCAGCCCATCTGCCCACTGGGTCCAGAATGGTCTGAGCGTTTCTTGACCTCAGTCCTTGAGAGAACTGTTGAGTTCCGGCCTAGCCGCTTAATTACTTGCAGCCTGTATGGTGGGTGGGAGAAGGTTGTGTTCAATCTTTTGTCTACCACCAGCCCTTTAGCCAAGTCCCAAAACTGTTGCTGGATGTGAGGGTCCCGCTGCTTCCCAGCCTGAAGGCCTTCTGTCACCCATGTCATTCAGAACTGTGCCATTGGCCCTTCTCCCTTGACCCATCTACCCTCCTAGGACCACACATCATCCGCACCTTCATAGAAGGACACGTGCCCATGGACACAGCTAGGACAGCGGGAAGACTGGGAGGGAGGGAAGGTGGGCTGGTAGGTTACTTTGCCTTTTTCCTTTCTACCCAGGTATAAGGCAGTATGGCTCATTTTCTTCGTGCTGGGCCTGGGGACATTGCTCCCCTGGAATTTTTTCATGACAGCAACTCAGGTGAGGGGGGGGCCCTAGGTTCCAGAGGACATGTCCCCTAGGCTTTCAGAGCCTGACTGTGCCTCTGGGCTCAGGGGAACACGTTCCAGCACTCAACCTCTGAAAACCCCACAGTATTTCACAAACCGCCTGGACCTGTCCCAGAATGTGTCCTCAGTCACCGACAAATCAAGCAAGGACGCCGAGGCCTTGCCTGCGCCCACGATGCCCTCTCCAGAGCGGAGTTCTCTCAGTGCCGTCTTCAACAATGTCATGACCTTGTGCGCCATGTTGCCCCTGCTGCTTTTTACCTGCCTCAACTCTTTCCTGCACCGGAGGTGAGCCTCCCCGTCCCGACGCCCCAGGCTGCCCGCCTCCATCCAGTCCCTCCTGACCCCCCCCTCCTACAGGATCCCTCAGACTGTTCGGATCCTGGGCAGCCTGGTGGCCATCCTGCTGGTGTTCCTCATCACGGCCATCTTGGTGAAGGTGGAGGTGGACGCCCTGACATTTTTCACCATCACCATGGTCAAGATCGTGCTCATTAATTGTAATTGACGGACAGTGTGGGCAGCTCTGGGGCTGGGTTGGGAGCTGGGGCAAAGATAAGGGCAGTTCGGGTTAAGGCTCCCTGGGAGCCCCAACGCCAGCCCCTTATCCTTGCTGACAAGCTGTCTACTCTGCTCCTCAGCATTTGGTGCCGTTTTGCAAGCTAGTCTTTTTGGTCTGGCTGGCGTCCTGCCGGCCAACTACACAACCCCCATCATGAGTGGCCAGGGCCTGGCTGGTTTCTTCACCTCTGTGGCCATGATCTGTGCCATTGCCAGTGAGTCCTACTGTCCCACTTGGTGGCTGTGGGGAAGCGGGGCGGGGTGATTTGTAGTGATGGAGTATGTCTCATCTTGCCCACTGTCTGTCCCAGGTGGCT
This sequence comes from Mesocricetus auratus, assembly GCF_017639785.1. Lineage (NCBI taxonomy): Eukaryota > Metazoa > Chordata > Mammalia > Rodentia > Cricetidae > Mesocricetus > Mesocricetus auratus. The sequence continues at coordinate 8,476,882 of NW_024429202.1, forward strand.
CCAAGCTGTCAGAAAGTGCCTTTGGCTACTTCATCACAGCCTGCGCAGTTGTCGTCCTGGCCATAGTGTGCTACCTGGCTCTGCCTCGACTGGTGAGCGGATGGAGGACGCCGGCTTCGGGGAGTGAAGCAGGGCCAGGGGTGTCCTGAAATTGGAACATGGCAAACTGGGGTCCTGGAGACACCCCTGACTCTACTTCCTTCCCCATCTCCCTTGTGAACAGGAATTCTATCGGTATTACCTTCAGCTGAACCTTGAGGGGCCCTCGGACCAGGAGACCAAGTTGGATCTTATCAGTAAAGGTCTTAATTACTAAAGGAAGTGGGGGGGGGGAGCAGGCTTGGGTACGATGTACTAACTGGCAGCTATGAGCCAAAGGAAGACAGAGTGGTCACGAGTGAGGCGGGCTAACATAGGACTAAGAGCTGGCAAAGACACGTGGGGACCTTAGGGGACTTAAGAGTTTGGCCGAGTTGGTGTTTGCACAAAGCCCTGAGTTGATTTCCTGCTCTGGGCAAGGTGGAACACATGTAATCCCCACATTTGCGAAGTCGAGGCAGGAGGATCAGAAATTCAAGGTCATCCTTGCCTATGCAGTGAGTTCAAGGCTAGCCAGAGCTACATAAAACCTTTGTCTCAATAAGGAAAATAGGAGAACTTGGATTACCCTGGATGTCTCAGGCATTTGTACTGAGGTAGCAGTTTCAGAGGGAACAGAGTAACAAGAGCTCCTGGGGGAAGGGGAGCCCCAGGGGCTTGAGTCAGGGCATTTAGGTCCTTGGGTGTTAGGGTATAACTGTTGACCAACCAGTTAAGGAAGGTGTCTACCTCCAGCTCAATTTTCCAATCGTCTGTCCGCCCCAAAACTTAAAAGACCTTTCTCTGACCTTTCACCCAACAGGAGAGGAACCAAGACGAGGAAGAGAGGAATCCGGGGTACCAGCTCCCAGCTCTCCGCCCACCAGCAAAGATCACTCTATCAAGGCCATACTTAAGAGCGTATGTGGGGCTGGGGTGTACTGCCCCCCCTCGCCCCTGTGGGGCTGGGGTGTACTGCCCTCCCCTCCTCACCCCTGTGGGGCTGGGGTGAACTGCCCTCCCCTCCTCACCCTTGTGGGGCTGGGGTGTTACTGCCCTCCCCTCCTCACCCCTGTGGGGCTGGGGTGAACTGCCCCCCCTCCTCACCCCTGTGGGGCTGGGGTGTTACTGCCCTCCCCTCCTCACCCCTGTGGGGCTGGGGTGAACTGCCCTCCCCTCCTCACCCTTGTGGGGCTGGGGTGTTACTGCCCTCCCCTCCTCACCCCTGTGGGGCTGGGGTGAACTGCCCTCCCCTCCTCACCCTTGTGGGGCTGGGGTGAACTGCCCCCCTCCTCACCCCTGTGGGGCTGGGGTGAACTGCCCTCCCCTCCTCACCCTTGTGGGGCTGGGGTGTTACTGCCCTCCCTCCTCACCCCTGTGGGGCTGGGGTGAACTGCCCCCCCTCCTCACCCCTGTGGGGCTGGGGTGTTACTGCCCTCCCCTCCTCACCCCTGTGGGGCTGGGGTGAACTGCCCCCCTCCTCACCCCTGTGGGGCTGGGGTGTTACTGCCACCCCCTTGTCTCCTTACGCTGTGTCCATCCCTACACCACCTCCCTTTCTGACCTAAGACTGGGCTTTCTTCTGTCTTCCTTCCTGTGAATACTGTGTGTATGCGTTGATCGCCCTGGCTGTCATGTAGCAGACTAGGCTGGCCTTGAACTTAGATCCACCTGCGAGTGCTAGGATTAAAGGCCACCACTGTCTGGCTCTGTGGTCTTTTGTACACAGTCACCATGGCAACCAAGAACCTGGATGGACTCTCCTTTCTCTCTCCAGATTGCAGTCCTGGCTTTCTCTGTCTGCTTCATCTTCACTGTCACCATCGGGCTGTTCCCTGCTGTGACTGCTGAGGTCGAATCCAGCCTTGCCGGCACCAGTGCCTGGAGTAAGGCCCCAGCTTCCGGGCAGGTTCAGCCAGTGTCTAGGGCGTGGAGCATGGGCAGCCTGGGGACCCTTCTGCCCAGATGACTCTTCATGGGCCTATTCGCCCTCCGTCGGCTGGAAACATCTCCTTTGTTGTAGAGTGAGGAGGCCGAGGCCCAGAGAAGGTCGGTATTGTGTCTAAGTCTCTCTTTCCCTCTTCCAGAGAGCTACTACTTCCTTCCGGTGGCTTGTTTCTTAAATTTCAATGTCTTTGACTGGCTAGGCCGGAGCCTCACAGCTGTTTGCATGTGGGTAAGTAGAATGTGGGCTATGGGACCTGTAGGCTCAGAGCATCCAACAGAGGCCGAGAAGGGCCCCTGTTGTATAATGGTAGATGGCGCTGAGAGTTCGGCTCTCTGGTAGAAGGCTTGCCTACCATCCATGACCCCTGGGTTCCATCTGTAACCCTGTAGGAAGGGGAAAAGATACAGTGGGAAGGAAATTGTCTCAAATCTACACGTAACTTATGTGTATAATTCCTGTTCTTATTTTTAAATTAGTCTTACTACAATCTTTTTCATTTATTTATTTACTTATTTATTTTAGGCAGGCTCTCACTAGATAGCCCTAGCTGTCCTTGAACTTGCTATTCTAGATCAGGTTGTCCTCCAGCACCCATCTGCCTCTGCTTCCCAAGTGCATGATGTGCTGCCACAGTCCGGCTGGGAGTGTGTGTGTGTGTGTGTGTGTGTGTGTGGCGGTGTGTGCATGTGAGTGCAGTGCCCACAGAGGCTAGAAGAGGGCGTCAGAGTCCCTGGAGCTAGAGTTGCAAGAGGTTGTGAGCTGCTTGGTGTGGGTGCTGAGAACTGAACCTGGGTCTTCTGCAAGAGCAGTATTCACTCTTAACTGCTGAGCCATCTCTCCAGCCCACATGTACAGTTCTTAGGTGTGTAACCTGGCAGGGTCATGTATGTGCGTGCACATGTATCCACCCAGACCAAAAGATCTTTCCAGTATTTAGGACTGGTAGTATTGCTCAGTTGATAAGACTGCTTGCCTAGCATACTTCATGAAGCCCTGGGTTTGATCCAGAACAGCTCATATGTCAAGTATGGTAGTACATGCCTGAAATCCCAGCACTTGGGGGCTAGAAACGGAGGATCAGAAGCTCCAGGTCATTCTTGGCTCCACAGTGAGGCCAGCCTGGGATAAGTGAGAATTTGTCTTTAAAAAAAAAGAAAGAAAGAAAGGGGGGATCAGTACCCCACAAGCTCCCCTGTGCCTCTGACAATTAGCATTCCCCAAAGGTAACCAGGCCTTGAGGTTTTAGCCAAGTCCCTCGGGCCCCTGAGTAGACAGTGGGTGCTGATATGGGCTGGACCACTGCCTGTTCCCTGCAGCCTGGTAAGGACAGCCGCTGGTTGCCGGTTTTGGTGGTCTCCAGGATCGTGTTCATTCCCCTGCTGTTGCTGTGCAATGTGAGGCAGCACTACTACCTGCCTTCCGTCTTCACGCACGATGCCTGGTTCATCATCTTCATGGCTGCCTTTGCCTTCTCCAATGGCTACCTTGCCAGCCTCTGCATGTGCTTCGGGCCCAAGTGAGTGGAGCCAGCCGGGAATTTGGTGGCATCAGGAGGGATTAATTTAATTAATTAAGAGTTCCAAGGATGTCCCCAGAGATGGCAGTAGGAGAGTCCTTCATCCCAAAGCTGCAAGGAGCTGGTTGTGGCAAAATGCCCAGCCTGGGGGTGGTGAGGGGCATGGACGTAAGGGCTTCCAAGTGTGCTCATGCTGCGTTGTGGGAGAGGGTGGAGGTCCCCAAGACAAGGAATTGGGAATTTAGAATGGAATGCGGGAGGGGGGGTGCAGGCAGGGCTGGCCTGGGCTATCCTAAAATCACCCTGCCTTCCTTTTAGGAAAGTCAAACCAGCTGAGGCGGAGACAGCGGGAAACATCATGTCTTTCTTTCTTTGCCTGGGCCTGGCTCTGGGAGCTGTGTTGTCCTTCTTGTTACGGGCACTTGTGTGACCATGTGGGGACAGACTGCACTGCCTGCCTGCTTCCTGTGCGTTTTCATCCCTGCCTGGGATGAGTCTGGTCCTGAGGTTTGCTCTTCTAGCTGACCTTGGCTTTCTTCTGGCCTGTGCTGGGCCCAGATGTCCAGCCCCAGGGAGGGAGCCTCCTCGGATGGACTTGGGATTGAGGAGTCAGAATGGCAGGGAGGCACGTTCTCTTACGGAAAGCTCTGGCTGTCCCTGCTGAAACCAGCACAGCTCCTAGGCTGAGAGACTGTGTCTGCCTCACTAGGGTGGGTGGAGGCGGAAGGCTGGCTGGTGTCATGTGATCTGTTGATGTTCCTTCTCCTTGTCCCCATCCCTTGTCATTTTACTGCCTTTTTGTACTGACAGAAGCCAGGTGCCTTCACAGGCTCTCTGATTAAATAAACGTTTGGTTTTTTTGTTTTGTTTTGTTTTTCCTCCACAACTCCCTGTGTCGTCACAGGGCTTCACCCCTTGGAGAGGAGGGCTGGCAGCCTGAGTCTAGGACTTGAACATGACCCAAGGTTGAACCTGGGTATCAGGGGAGGAGGGGAGGAGCCCTTTAGCCTCAGAGGTGCCAAGACCCCAGACTGTGGCCCAGATCTAAAAAGACTAAGTTTTTCTTCTCACTTCCTTTTTGACAAGATGAAGCTCAAGCTGACCGAATGTCCCTTATGTTCCCTTGAACTGTTCCTCCTGTCTTACCTCAAAAGCTGGTACTGCAGGTGTGACCGCCGTGTCCTGCATCTAGGGACTGAATCCAGGGCTCTGCACACTAGGCAAGCACTGTAACTGAGCTACAAGCCAGCCATCTTTCTTATCAAAGGACTGGGAAAGGAATCAGCTTCAGGTCTCTGTCTTCACTGCTCCCCTCCCCCGCAATGCTGTCCTCAGCCCCTGGAATGAACTCTGCCAAACTGGCCAACACCACCCCCAGCTTCTGGCCGCCCTCCCGCATCCCTGGGCAGGAAAAGGCTGAGGCCTGAGTTCTCCCTTACCTTGGCTCCAGGCCCTGACACCAAAGCCCAGGCTGCCAGACTTCCTGGAGAACAAGGGACCTATGTGTCCTCATGTTGGTGCCTGGCCTTCCCTTTTTCCAACCACAGTGTGGTTGGAGGAAGGGTGGCTTGGTAGGGGATGTGAGATTGTCTCAGTGGAGGGGACATTACCACTGTGACTCCAGCTCAGGATTGGCTGTGTGAGTGGAGGTGAGAGACGACAGTGCTGGCCGTGAGCACCCTCAGCCCCAGCCCTGGGAGGTGTCTCGGCTTTTCCCAGAAATGCCGCTCTGGCCTCCTGGCCCAGGCTGTTTGCTTGCTGGTCCTTGACTACTGATGACTGCAGGCCTGGCCTTACTTTTTGGACTTCCTTTTTCACAGAAAAATTCATTGAAGCCAGTGGTTCTCAACCTTCCTAATGACTCTTTAATACAATTCCTCATCGTGTGGTGACCCCCAACCATAAAGTTATTTTCACTGCAGTTTCATAACTAATTTTACTACTGTTATGAATCATAATGTAAATGAGTATGTTTTCCAACAGCCTTAAAAGGGTCGTTTGATCTCCAAAGGGGTTGAGACCCACAGGTTGAGAACTGTTGATTTAAGTGAAGACTTCAGGCCTTCATTGGTAGTGAATTTTTTAAAGATTTATTTATTATGAATATAACATCCTGAGTCCATGTCTGTCTGCACACCAGAAGAGGACACCAGATCTCATTATAGATGGCTATGAGCCACCATGTGGTTTGCTGGGAATTGAACTCAGGACCTCTGGAAGAGCAAATCAGGGCTCTTAACCTCTGAGCCATCTCTCCAGCCCTTTGGTTTGGTTTTTGAGACAACTGTTTCTCTGTATAACCCTGGCTGTCCTGGAACTTTGGCCTCAAATACAAATACCCACCTGCCTCTGCTGGCATTAAAGGCATGCTCCCAAGACAGGGTTGCTTTATGTAGCCCTGGCTGTCCTGGAACTCACTCTGTAGACCAGGCTGGCCTCAAACTCACAGAGATCCTCCTGCCTCTGCCTCCTGAGTGCGCTACTACCACCCAGCTTGTTTTCAGTTCTTAATAAGATCAAGGTAGATAGTGGGTTGGGAGTTAAATGTGCCATTGTACTGGGCACTGGAGTCTATGACTAGTTTGTCAAAACATCGTATGCCTGAGCTGGTAGAAACGGCTTCTCTTTGCTGTCTAGTTCAGACTGCCTATTCCCTGGCTGTGAGGGAAGCTGGAAATACAAGCTGAAGCCTCTTCTTTCCCTGAGCTCCACTTACTTCCTCTTGCCCCAGGCCTCTGTCCGCTTTCTTCCTCAGCACTGGACGTGCCCAGGGAACCTGTGTTTCTTCCCACACACCTGCTCCTGCAGGCTAACTCCTGAGTTTCCTCCAATCCATCCCCACTCCAGTGTGGCTGCAGGGAACTGGCTAGGGGTGGAGGTCTCAGTTCTCAGAATAGCGTTCGCCAAGATGGTTCTTGCTGTGCATTCCTAGCTGGCCTGGTATGTTCCTGTGGCTAGTCTTGAACTGGTGGAAATCCTGCTCTGGCCTCCCCTAGGGCTAGGATTGTAGGCATGGCCTCATCACAGGGGACTTCTGTGCAGAAGTTACAATGAACTTCTCCCTGGAACATGCGCACCTACTTCTCCAAAGCAGCCACCAGTCTGTGCAAGTTTCTTCCACTTCTGCTCTCCAGGGTGTGTGTGTGTGTGTGTGTGTGTGTGTGTGTGCTTCGGTGGTTGTTGTTTGTCTTTTTGAGACAGGATTTTTCTGTAGCATTTTGTTTTGAAGGCTTTGTAGACCAGGCTCACAGAGATTCAGCTGCCTCTGCCTCCCGAGTGCCGGGACTAAAGGCATGTGCCACCACTGCCCGGCTCCCTAGGCTGTGGTGACCTGACTTCTTACCTCCTGTTGTGCTCTTTTTGAGGTTGGGGTTTGACTTTTTGAGCTGACCGTGCTGCACCTGGCTCCTAGGGGTTCTCTGAAGATGGCCACTTCATTAGCTCCTGACCGTGCGACTGCACCATCTCCCGCACCACCCGGCTAAGTGGCAGCATTCATTGCCCGTGTCCTTGCCCCAGTACTGACCTGAAGGGGACGGGCAGACATATGTGACTCAGTCACTTTATTATTTTCTGTACCTGAATCAGTGTTGAGGAAAATAGCTGGAATATAATCTCATCCCCTGGTCTTCTGAGACAGCCTTCTGCCTGAGGAACTCCAGTAATGGCTGCTGACCACATGCAGGCTGGGGAGGGGGAGGGGAGGTTAAGATCATCCTGAAACACTGCTGCTCACTTCTGCTTCCTATGAGGGAGGGAGGGAGGGTTGAACAAAGAACTGCCAGGTATCCTTCCTGCCACGGTGCTGGGCTCCACTTCCTGACATTTCTGTTCAAAGAAGTCTATCAAGCTTCTGTCCTCTCCTGGGTGGCTGCCACTAACAACACACAAATGATTCTCTTTACTGCTATGGCTACGGCCAAGGTGGTGCTGACTTCAGTGCGCCCACTTGTGATCATACTGCAGTAGAGCAGCCTGGAGACTGCAAGGATCTGTTTGGGTTTTCCGCTGTTTATAAGACAGGTAAATTCTACCTTTTTTTTTTCTTCAAAAACTAATTAGCCTGGTGGGCAGGGTGGTGGTGGTGGTGGTGGTGGTCAGCACATGCCTTTAATCCCAGCACTTGGGAGGTAGAGGCAGGCGGAGCTCGGGGTTCGAGGCCGGCCTGGTCTACAGAGTTCTTAGATAGCCAGAGCTACACAGAGAAACGCTGCCTGGAAAACAACAACAAAAGGCCGACTTAGGCACAGGAAGGAGGAAATGTGAAAAGAGGGGTACAGGAGAGGTGGGGTGGCAGGAGAACCCCGATTCTCACAAAAACTAAATCCTTCTTAGAGTTAAGTTGAGAGCAATTCAAAATGGATGTGAGCCCGGGAAGTGCAGAGTCACTGGAGAGCTGTGTGTCTGGTCAGTGCAGACACAGGAGCGGTGACTTCAGGAGGCTGGCCAGAAGATCCGGTGCCCGGTCCAGGCTGGCAGAGTGTGCAGGTCCCTGGGGACCATCTGGTTCCTAGGGTGGGAATGAGCAGAATCCTGGTTCCCTTAACCCGTCAGAGGCTCAGTGCTAGCCAGGCTCTAAGAGCCTAGCAGGCCACTGGGGTCCCTGTGCTTTCAAGGTGTGACCATTCAGTCCTCCACAGCTGTGGCAGTTCAAACAACCAGCTGCTTTCCGGCTCCAGGCTATGGGGAAACGCTAAGTGTGGGTCAGCAGGGGGCTGTGGGTGAAAGTCTCTCTGCCCAAGACAGTAGCAACCTCTCTTTCTTGGCTTTTTCTGGGGATGGGGCTGGCACGGCTTGAATTCAGATCCATAGAGTGTCTGTCTTGGGCCCCAGCTGCTCAAACCTGGACCCTGGACGAGCTAGCTCCTCGGCCCTGGTTCCTCACCAGGGCATGCCGGTATCAATAAGGACTTGCCGAGAGAATGACAGCCATCTGTCCAGGGATAAGGTGCAGGGTAAGAAGATAAGAGCATTAGTAACCAGAATGAGTCTACCCAACCTGGAGTGGTCTACCTAGGCTACTTGCCCCCCTCCCCCACCCCTCCAGGCTCTGGAAACCTGAGAACAAGCCTTGCCTAGTTACTGAACTTGGAGTGTGTATTACTACGCAGCGAGTATTATTACCTCTTGCAGTCAGCAGCTAGGAATCAAGTCCGTGGGGGGCAGGATGCATGCTGGGGTTGGGGGAGGGGCTGTTGACGCTGGCTGAGAAAGGTAGGTGACATCACAGGTCCCTTGGTGGGAGCACTGTCCCCACTTGCTTGTGAACTCAGGCATTTGGGAAAGTCAGACTGTGGGATCTCCACTGCGCCTGTGTCCAGGTACTGTGTCTCAGAGTCTGTAAACCACGGAGGGTAACACCTGGAAAGTCACTGAGCTGAGTGACAGAAATGGTTTGTCCCTCTACCCAACACGTAGGTACACTCACAGACTCACAGTCCTCCCGATAGCTCCAGATCGGGACTGTTTCCTGCTCTGCCTGTTTTACTATAGGAATGAAAGCAGACAGGTCAATGGATGAGAAGATTCTGTAACCTGCAGCTTACTAAATCCTCTAATCCCCTAACATCTATCTACTCACCAGGGACACAGACGGGGCAGTTCTCAGGAGAAGAGACAAGAAAAGGCTCCGCTGATCGCCCGCCTTCTGGAACACTAGAATCACCCATCCACACGCCCAGGGGTCCCAGGCCTGGCACGCTGAACTCAGCCAGCACGCCGGGCCAAAGTTCAAGTGCTTGATATGTGCCTCTGCCACCCCGGATGGCTGCGGCCGCCCTCCCAGTTCCATGTCTGGGCAGAGGCAGGCACAGAGCACAGCGAATGGCTCAGAACCCAGCCAGCTGTGACCTGTGTACTGAAAGGGGTGAAGTGCCTGGGGCAAGACAGGTGGCAGGCAGACCTTAAGTAGGTTACATACCTGGCCCCTACCCTGACTGGTCAGCTCCAGCGTAAATTCCTTTCACTGGCCCTTGGAGGGGTTGGGAGCACCAAGGAGCTCAGGTCTGAGAGGACTGCCAGGTAGGAGAGCAGGCAGGGTGATGGCTGTTGGGGCGGGCTAGTCACACACCTCAGGGACATGGATCCTTGGAACGGAGATGGGCGGTCATGGCGTGGTAATTAAATGTCAGGTTAGGCTACAGATCTCGTCCCTTAGCAATTCCGGTCGTGCCCATAACTACCAGCATGATGAGGCCTCTCCCACAAATCCCTTTTCCTACCAGACAGCTGTTCTTGGTGCCCACAGCTGCCTAAAACCAGAATCCACCTCCCTTCAACCCAGGAGCTCCACAACCCCACAAGGTTTCACTATGTAGTTTAGTCTAGCTTTGAACTCACTACTGTAGCTTAGGGTATGACTTCCCCGTTGTAGCTTAGGCTGGCCTCCGACTCACTATGTAGCCTAGGCTGGTTTGGAACTCTGATCTTCCAGCTTCCACTTTCTGGTTGCTAGGATTAAGAGCATGTACCACCCCCAGCCTTCAGCCCCTACTCTTTTGTCTCTTAGAAAGGTCTTAGCCTCTCCCTGTTGCAGGCGGACCTTCCTGCCTGTAACCTTGACCTTCTCCAAGATTTCTCCCTGCGAAACCTCCAGGCTGGGTTTAGTGTGCTCACTCCCTCTCTCCCCTTTTGCCCTCTGGTTCCTCCTTTTGTTTTCTCTAGTTGAGACAGTGTCTTGGGAAGCTCAAACTTCCTTTGTAGGGAAGGCAGGCTTTTATCCTTGCATCTACTTCCTCAATTCCAGAATAGGACACCCAGCTAAAGTCTCTAGTTTTTGTTTGTTATTTGAGACAAGGTCTCACTGTGTAGCCCTGGCTGTCCTGGAACTAGGGGTGTACGCATGCTAGCCTCAAGCCTGCTTCTGCCTCCTGGGTGCTGGTATGACAGGTTTGTGCCAGCACACCTGGATTCATAGTCACTAATTTTAAAAGTCTTCTAAATGTGTTACTTTTTTTGATTATGCCACTATTCCAGTAATCAAGACACACTTTCTTCCTTTTTTTTTTTTTTAAGAGTTTTTTGAGACAGGGTTTCTCTGTGTAGCTCTGGCAGTCTTGGAAATTCACTCTGTAACCCACACTCACAAGATCTGCCTGTCTCAACCTCTCAAGTGCTGGGATTAAAGGTGTGCACCACTACTACCGGGCTCAAGACACTTTTTTTCCCCCAGGCAGGCTTTCTGTAGCCTTGGAGTCTGTCCTGGAACTTGCTCTGTAGATCAGGCTGGCCTCGAACTCACAGAGATTCGCCTGCCTCTGCCTCCTGAGTGCAGGGATTAAAGGCGTGCACCACCACCCTTGACAACCGTTTTTTCTTTTTAATGGGCACATGTGTATACATGTACATGTTCATGTGGGGGTGGTACCCTTGTGTGGCCATGCATGCAGAGGCCAAAGGACAACCTGGGATGCATCCTCAGGAAAACTGTCCACCTCCTATGACAGCATCTCCCATAGCCAGTAGCTCACCAGTTAGGCTTGACTGACTAGACGGGTGCTTTGTCTCCCCTTCACTGATTAAGCAGACCCTAGTTCTGCAAATTTCCTACAGACTGCCTTCCTTGCCTTGTTTTTACTTTATTGAAACAGTCTCAAGCAGCCCAAGCTGTCCTTGAAGCCACTATGTAGCTGATGGCGCTCTTGAACTTCTCCTTCTGCCTCTACTTCCTGAGTGCTGACTTTATAGGCTTGTACAGCCATGCAGCTTATGCAGTGATGGGGTGGAACCTCGGGACATTGTGCATGCACTCAGCCTCCCTGCCACACATACACATACACACACACACACACACACACACACACACACACGCACACACACACGCACACGCAAGCACACAGATGATAGGGGTCTTATGTAGCCAAGGTTAGCTTCAAACACACTATATAGCCGAGGCTGACTTTGAAGATCTCATCCTCCTGCCTCTAGCTGCTGGGATCACAACCATGCATTCCCATAACCAGCTATGTTGCATTTTAAAGGCATACGCATACATAGTATGTGTGGTGTTTTGCCTACATGTATGTAAGTATACCAAGTACTAACTTGGTGCCCACAGAGGCCAAAAGAGGTTGTCATCAGATTCCCTGCTCTTGGATTACAAATGGCTCTGAGCCACATGGGAGTGGTAGGAATTGAACCCATGTCCTCTGAAAGAGCAGCTGATGTCCTTAACCAGTGAGCTATTTCTCCAGCCCCAAAGTATTATTTTTATTTTATTATGTGTTATGTGAATATGAGCTTGTGATATCAAAGGTGTCAGATTCCCCTGGAGCTGGAGTTACAGAGTTAGGGTTCGTTATAGTTACAGTTGTGAGCTACCTGATGTGGGTGCTGGGACGAAACTGAGTCCTTTGCAAGAGCAGTTAACTGCTGAGCCATCTCTCCACCTTCCTATTTGCTGTCTTGATCTAACAGATTTAACCCAATGACTAGTTTATTTTCTCAAGCGTATCTCAGAAATTTACAAATATCAAGAGTCTCATTTGGGCCGGGCGTTGGTGGCGCACTCCTTTAATCCCAGCACTCGGGAGGCAGAGGCAGGCGGATCTCTGTGAGTTCGAGACCAGCCTGGACTACCAAGCGAGTTCCAAGACAGCCTCCAAAGCCACAGAGAAACCCTGTCTCAAAAAAACCAAAAAAAAAAAAAAAAAAAAAGAGTCTCATTTGGAGCCAGATATTGGTGGTGCACACCTTTAAACACAGCACTTGGGAGGCAGAGGCAGGCAGATCTCCGTGAGTTCGAGACCAGCCTGGTCTACAGAGTGAGTTCCAGGACAGACTCCAAAACTACATAAAGAAACCCTGTCTCGAAAAACAAAACAAAACAAAAGTCTCATTTGGGCCAGGCGGTAGTAGCTCACTCAGGAGGCAGAGGCAGGTAGATCTCTGTGAGTTGCAGACCAGCCTGGTCTACAGTGAGTTCCAGGACAGGTTCCAAAGTTACACAGAGAAACCCTCTCTCAAAAAACAAACGAGGGGCCGGGTGTTGGTGGTGCACGCCTTTAATCCCAGCACTCGGGAGGCAGAGGCAGGTGGATCTCTGTGAGTTCGAGGCCAGCCTGGTCTACAAGAGCTAGTTCCAGGACAGCCTCCAAAGCCACAGAAAAACCCTGTCTCGAAAAACAAAACAAACAAACAAACAAAAAAACAAACGAGGGGGAGGCTGGAAAGGAGTGGAAAGGGGACACCACAGGTAAGAGTGTCCGCTGGCTCCTCTGTTTGGTTTCCAGGACCAACAGTGGGTGATTGACACCACCTGTAACTCCAGCTTCATGGAGTCCAGTGATGCCAGATGAGGGCACCAAGTATCTCTGCAGCTGGACTTATAGGTGCTTAGGAGCCACCCAACATGGTGCTGGGAATTGAACTCACTCAGCGCTCTCCCTTTTGATTCTGTGGGAGAGCAGTAAGTCTCCCAAGTGCCAAGTCATCTCCACTCCCTGTGTCCTGATGCCTCAGCTTCTGGAGTGCTGAGATAACGTTCAGTTGTTACATCCATTCGAGGCTTCATTTATTTTATTTTTCATTTTTCCAGGCAGACAGGGTTTCTCTGTCTAGCTCGGGCTGTCCTGGAACTTGTTCTGTAGACCAGGCTGGCCTTGAACTCAGAGATCTGCCTGCTTCTGACTTGTGAGTCCTGGGACTAAAGGTGTGTGCCACCACCACCTGGCTGAGACTTTATTTATAACCTAAGTATGATTAATATTTATAAATGCTCCAACTATTATTTTGGGGGGCAGCAGTGGTGAACAGGATCTCACCACATAATCTTTTTTTTTAAAGATTTATTTATTTATTACATATACAGTGTTCTGCCTACATGCCAGAAGAGGACAACAGATGGAATTGTAGATGGTTGTGAGCCACCATGTGGTTGCTGGGAATTGAACTCAGGACCTCTGGAAGAGCAGTCAGTGCTCTTAACCTCTGAGCCATCTCTCCAGCCCCACCACATAATCTTATAGACCTGGCTAGCTTGGTATTTGCTATGTAAACCAGACTGGCCTCAAACTCACAAAGATCATCCTACTTCTCTGCCTCCTGAGTGCTGGGATTAAAAGTCTGTGCTAGCATTCCCAGGCAAAGATGGCTCAGTTATTAAGATGGATCGCTGCCCAATCATCAAGACCAGACTTTGGATGCCAGGACCCATATAATCACCCGTGCACCTCCAGCTCTGAGGGATTCAACTGCCTTTGTGCAGGAATAGATTTGAGTAGCTGCATGCACAGGTGCACACACAGGTACTAAACTTTCAGAAGGGCTAGAGACTTAAGCCCAGCGGTAGACCTCTGGGTTAACAATTGAGAGACCCTGCTTTAGTCCCCAGGCCAGCAAACAAATATTGATGAAAGGTATGATTTGATTCTTGGGGTCAGATCTCCTGATGTGTGAGTGACAGGAGTATGTGAGCTGCATGGGGGTTGGAATCCAAACTGAGTTCCTCAGGAAGACTGGCAAGTTCTGTTAACTGCTGAATCATCTCTCCAGCCTGAGACTCCTACACACACACACACACACACACACACACACACACACACACACACACACACGACAGGCTAGCTACTATGCAGTGCAAGGATGACCATAAACTTTGATTTTCTGAATCTTATCTAGCAAGTGCTGAGATTATAAGAATGAGCCACCATAAGTGGTTCAGTCAGTGCTGGGAATCCAACCTAGGTCTTCCTTCATGCCAGCCAAACACTCTCTACCAGCTTAACTACATTCCGGTCTTAAAATATTTCCATTTGGGGAGTTAGAGAGAAGGCTCTGCAGTCAAGAGCACTTGCTCTTTCAGAAAATGAGGGTTTAATTCCCAGAGCCCAGGGTGTGGCTCATAAGTATCTGTAACTTCAGTTCTAGGGAAACAGTGCCCTCTTCTGGCCCCAAGGGGTACTGTGTAGCACCCACATACATAAGAGTAAAAAATGAATGAAAAAAATTAAAAACCACTCAAACTTATAGAGACTAAAATTCAGATCTCATATCATTTTCACTTATCAAAATACCATAGTTAACTCAGGCACAGTGGCATTTGCTTGTTCCAGCATTCTGGAAGCTGAAGCAGAGTAGCCTAGACAACACTGGGAAGCCAATCAGAGTGAAAGAAAAAGACAGGCCGGGAGAGTGATGGCAAAGAGGAGTGGGGGGAGGGAGGGATTGATTTTATATTTCTGTTTTTTTTTTCTTGGCTCACCAACAATTGTTAAAATAAGTCTGCCTACAGGTCACAGAAAAACAAGCATGGGTCCCAGCAGCAGCAGGTAGGGCCTGTTCATACCTGTTTTAGCTGGCCGCCTTCCAACAGCTTCTGCAGCCTGATCAAGAATAAACGCCATCCTGGGGTTGGCGGTTGCAGCTGCTGCGGGGACCAAGGGTCCTGGTGGCTTAGGGGGTTTAAGGCTGTCTCTGATGACCTTCCTCCTCAGGTTAGAATTCAGCCTGGCACCTGCAGCTTTTATAACCTAGCTCCTGCCTCAGGGTCGCTTTGTAGGTCACTGGGCGTCTCCTGGCTTTTTCTCTTCTGGAAGGAGACCTCTGCACTAACCTGACTCCACAGGCCGTCCCAGTTCATCCCAGGCCTGCTAAGGGCCCGAGCCCCACCGTACTGTCTATACCCCTTTGCATCCTCAGGCAAGCTTTCAATGGGAACCAGGGGCTGGGGTTACTGGAGGGAGGGAGGGCGGAGCTTCGGGATGCAGACAGGTCACCCAGACTGTGTCCTCAGAGGGAAATGGAACTTTCAATTGTTCCTGTTACTTGCTAGGCAAGCATCCTACAACTGAGGTACCTCCAGCCCTCATCCCCTTCTTTTAAAAAGTATTACTTTTTAGACAGGGTCTTTCCTTCAGAAAACTGGCCTGTAGACCAAACTGGTCTCATACTCACCTCCTAAGTGGATTTAAGGCAGTCACCACCTCTGTTTTTCTTCCTTGTTTATTATTTTAGGGGCTAGAGAAATAGCTCAGCAGTTAAGATCCTCCACAGGCCCTGAGTTTGACGCCAGCACCCAAATCGGGCTCCAGCTCCAAGGCCTTTGGCTTCTCAGCACACAGACTCTATGGTGTGTACACACCTCACACATATTCTCAGCACACCCACACAACACACTCACATTCTCAGCACACCCACTTAAGGTTTGTATACACACACACACACACACACACACACACACACACACACACTTCTTTTTGAGATTGGGTTTCTCTGTGTAGCCCTGGCTGTCCTGGAACTTGGGTCTGTAAACCAAGCTGGCCTCTGACTCATAGATCCACCTGCTTCTGCTTCCCTAGGGCTGGGACTAAAGGTGTGCACCACCACTGTCCAGCACAATTTTTTTTTCAGACAGGGTTTCTCTGAGCAGCCCTGGCTGTTCTGGAACTCACTCTGTAGACCAGGCTGGCCTTGAACTCACAGAGATCCACCTGCCTCTGCTGGGATTAAAGGTGTTCGTCATCACCATGGTTCTACCTTTTTTTGGGACAGGGTTTCTCTGTAGCTTTGGAGCCTGTCTTGGAACTCGCTTTGTAGACCAGACTGGTCTCAAACTCAGAGATCTGCCTACCTCTGCCTCTCTGAGTGCTGGGATTAAAGGTGTGTGCCCCACTCTAGGCATAATTTTTTTTAAAGATTTATTTATTATGAATGCAACACCCTGCCTCCGTGTATGCCTACAGGCCAGAAGAGGGCACCAGATCCCATTACAGGTGGTTGTGAACTACAATGTGGTTGCTGGAAATTGAACTCAGGACCTCTGGAAGAGCAAATCAGTGCTCTTAACCTCTGAGCCATCTCTCCAGCCCCAGGCATAATTTTTTAAAGTACATTTTTCATCATTTTAAAATTTATTTCCATACAAACCGCAGTTCCCCCTCTCTTCTCCTACCCCCCCCCTCGGTCTCCATTCAGATGGGGTAAGGCCTCCCATGGGAGCACATCAAGTTGAGGCAGGACCAAGGCATCCCACCATAGGGAGTAGGTTCCAGAGAGCCAGCTCACGCATCAGGGGCAGGTCCTGATCCCAACTGCTTTTCAAAGCAAATTCAAGAATTAATCTTATTATGTATGAGTGGGTGAACGTCATGGCACATTGAAGGCCAGATGACAACTTTGTGAAGTCAATTCTCTTCATATGTGGGCTCTGGGACTCAATCTCAGGTCATTCCATTTACACGCAAACACCTTTACTTACTGAGCAATCTCACCTTAAAAAAAAAAATAATTTGTTGGGAGCCGGGCAGTGGTGGTGCACACCTTTAAACACAGTACTTGGAGGCAGAGGCAGGAGGATCTATGTGAGTTCGAGGGCCAGGCTGGTCTACAGAGTGAATGAGTGCCAGGTCAGGCTCCAAAGCTACACGGAGAAACCCTATCTTGAAAAACCAATGATAACAATAATAATAGGAACACTGGCTGCTCTTCCAGAGGTCCTGGGTTCAATTCCCAGCACCAGCATGGCAGCTCACAACTGTCTTTAAGTCCCTTCTAGGGGATCTGGCTCCCTTACATGAACATACCTGCAGGCAAAACACCAGTGCACATAAAATTAAATGATTAAAAACAAACTTATTACTAAACTGTGTATGTGTGGTACGAGTGGTATGTGGTGTGATATGTGTGTGATATGTGGTGTGTGTGAGTGAGAGTGGTTTTATAGTGTGTGTGTGTGTGTGTGTGTGTGAGAGAGAGAGTGGTATGTGGTGTGTGTGTGGGGGGTGTGCAGTTAAGTTCAGATACTTGTGGAGTCAGAGGTTTTGGATTCCCTGGAACTGGAGTTACAGGTGGTGGAGAGCCATCCAACATGGATGCTATGGATGGAACCCGGGTCCTCTGCAAGAGCAGCAAGTGCTTCTAACTGCTGAGCCATCTCTCCAGCCCCCAGGCCACTTTTTATTTTTTTATATGTATTTTTATTTCATTTGCATTGGTGTTTTGCCTGCATGTATATCTGTGAGAGGATGTCAGATCTTGGACTTACAGACAGGTGTGAGCTGCCATGTGGGTGCTGGGAATTGAACCCAGGACCTCTGGAAGAGCAGCCAGTACTTAACCACTGGGCCATTTCTCTAGCCCTCTAGGACATTTAAAAGAATTTGAGATCAGCCTGGTCTACAAACTGAGTTCCTGCAAGGCTACAAGAGAGACTGTGGCCTATGAATTCACAGAGATCCACCTGCCTCTGCCTCTGAGTGCTGGGATTAAAGCACTACCAACACCCAGCAATAGAGATGCTATTTTTTGACACCCTCTGCAGCAGGAAAAAAAGAGTATTTATCATGTGTATAAGACACTTGAGCCAGGTGGTGGTGGTAACACACATTTTTAATCCAAGCACGCAGAGGCAGAAACAGGTGGATCTCTGAGTTCCACGACAGCCTGGTCTACAGAGCTAGTTCCAGAATACAAGGACTACATAGAAAAACCCGGTCTCAAAATAATAAATAAAAAAGTGCGTGTGTGTGTGTGTGTGTGTGTGTGTGTGTAAGTGTGGGTACACTGGCATCTCTGCACATACAGAAGTCAGAGGGCAATTTCAGGAGGAAGTTCTCTCCTTTCACCATGAGATCTGGGGATCAAATTCAGGTCTAGGGTACGAGGCCTGCAGGACAAGGACAAATGTTTTTAGCCAGTGACTCATCTTGTTCCCTAAGCAGCCCTCTTCCCCCTCGGTTTTTGAGACAGAATCTGCTACATAACCCTTAACTGGTCTGTTACTGTGCAGTTCAGACTGGCCTTGGAATAATCACAGGCGCCCTCCTGCCTCTACCACCCTAACACTGAGACAGACACATACCACCAGACCCAGCAAAGTAAAAGGAACCTTTAAGTTGGGAAATGACTTTTCCCGTTTTCATGTAACTATTAATGCAACAGATCTCTCTCTTGGCCTGTAACCTGCCTCAGCCGCCTGTGCGCTGGAATTACAGGTGTGTGCCACCATGACCAGTAAACTTTTCCCGGCTAAAGAAGTCCTAGGGAAGCTGTTGAGCCTTGGTCCTGACATGGCTGGGGACCAGCCAAAGGAAGCCCACGCAGAGGAGTGACCCCCGGTCTGCTTCAGACTTGGGTACTGTCCCCATTCCTCTTCCAGACCTGAGGGGAGTCTGGGTTTAAGGACCCCGCTATTCATGGAACCCTTCGTTTTCCCGTTTAGAGGTCAAAGAGGGCTGCCATTCAAGAGCCTGGGATGTGTCAGGTAAACACTGTACCCTGGAGTGTCCAGCCCAGAGAACAGCTAGGCCCCTTTTATTGAGAGAGGGTATGGCGAGGGTTAAGTTCCTATTTTAGATTTTGATTCAACGCAGCACCCTGGGGTCTTTTTTTTTTTAGCAATCCTTCCCAGTATGTCTGCATTCATTGATTTCTCTACAGGCTTCTCACACGGTACAATTGGAGAGAGGACAAAGACAGGGCAGGGTCAGGGGACAGCTGAAGTGGACAGACGGGCAGAGGCATCTCCTGTTCAACAACGAAAGCACGCCGAGGCTGCCCGCACTCAAGGTGTGGGCGGTGGCGTCGGGGACCCTGGCCAGAGCGGGCTCAGGAAGGAGAGGAGCATTTACAGAGCACGGAGTGGCCATTCTCCCCTGGTGGGTTCATCAGCCCCCGCAAGCGGCCTTGGAAAACGCCAAGGCCAGGCTGACAGGGGAGGCGCGGCCAGCTCAGCGGGAAGCCGGGCGGAGGTACTGGCACCTGGAGCTGGGCCAACCCGAGACCAGAATCTTCACGCAGCTGCCTAGCGCTCCCGCTAACCTGAAAAAAATGGGGATTTTCCTCCTCCCCGGGTCCAAAGAGCTGCAGCAGGGAAGAGGGCTAGAAAAAACGAAACCAGCAGGAGAAACAGCTTGCCGTGCTCGCAAAGGGAGGGAGGGCGCAAGGCCCCGCGCGCCTTGTGCGTGGGCGACCCCGGAGGCCGAGGCGTGGGGAGTGCTCAACCCAGCAGGGTCCGGTTCCCTGTCGGTTCACAGAAAGGTGCCCGCAGTCACTCACCCCCGCAGATCCCGTGCCCTGGGGCCGATCCAGGTCAGCCATCCCTCCCTCTGTGCGCCCCAGCCCACCCCGCGCTGCACAGCCCCACAGCAACGTGGGCCTCCCGGCCGCAGCCCGCAGAACCAGCACGGGAGGAGACAGCTCGGCAATAAGGCCCGGGGAGAAGGGAGCGCCGAGCCGAGCGGCTGCCCCCGCCTGCAGCGGGGGAGGTGGAGCCTCGGGGGGAGGGGTGGAGGCCGCCGAGACAGCTCTAGAAACTGCTGGAAGGAATCGCAGTACCGCCGGCGTTGCTCCTTCCGCCGCGCGCCGCCAAAGAGTCCCTGCCAGCCCCGGCCCGCGCCCCTCCCCCTCGAGGAGCGGCTCGCCGCCCGCAGCTGCTCCCCGTCCCGGAGGGTGGGGATCGGGACGCCCTGGAGTTGGACAGCGGCTGTCTCACTGTCCTGCTCTCTTCGATGTGCCATCTGCGGTGAACACTCTAGGAAGGTCGGGTCTGAGAATGGCAGCCGGGGTAGCCGTCTCGGTGCTCTGGCGAGTGTTCCCCGAGGACTGCACTCTTGGGAGTGGAGGCGCCTGCCTCGAGGTTTCTGCGGGTGTCCGCGGGGTTTTCGCGGACACATCACTAGCAGCATACGCGCACCCCCCGGCCCTCATCTGACCAGGCCTCAGCTCGCCGCGCAGGCCCCGGCCCCCCCTCCCCGCCCCCTCCCAATCTGCAGCCATGACGTCAAGGTGGGCGGGCGGCGGCAGGTGCGTGCTGTGGCCACTCCTTTAAGGCGGAGGGATCCGAGGGCGGGGCCGAGCTGTGCTTCGCCTTATATAGGGCGGCCGGGGGCGTCTGGGAGCTCTCTTGAGTCACCCCCGCGCAGCCTAGGCTCTGCGTGCGAGTCGGACGCGCTCCGTGCCCACCCTGCCCTGTACTGCTACTCGGCTTTCTTGTCAAGGTAAGGCCGCGGCCTCCGGGCCTCGGCTTCCCGGGGCTCCTTCCCGAGGCTCTTCCCCCGCTCGCGTCTGTCCTGCAGGCTCCCCCCGGCCGGGCGGCCTGTGGACTGATGAGCCCCGAACTGCTTGTGTTTGACCCCGCGGGGCTGCGCGGCGAGGCTCCTCGGGGCCCCGGGTGGGTCCCCAGCGCGGGAGGTGGGGGCGCGGCCCTGCTCTGTGCTAGGCAGCCGCACGTGGTAGGCGCCGACCCGGGACGCTGCCATGTTTGCCCTCCACTTCCGGGCGCGGCTGCAGGGTCCGCGCGGTGGCGGGCTCCTCGGCGTGACTCAGCACGGCCCCGCGAGGTTGGCCTGGCCACCTCCCCTGGACGCCCTTCCCAACGTGCTTGGTTTTTTTTTTTACGGGGGGTGGGTGTAGGGTGGTCCCTTTCCAGATCTTTCTTGCTCTCTCCGTGGAGGAGGAGCAGCAACGGGGAGGGAGGGGACTGGCACGGGAGACACATAGGTCCCGCCCTACTCCTCCCCTCCCGGGAGCTCAGATTGTTCTGGAAGCTTCTGGTGCCCCGCCCCAGTGCCCGGATGCTAGGGCAGTGGGAGGGTTACGGTGGCGCCCCCTCCCCTTGTGGCTGCCGCCGACGCATGTCCGGCAATGACGAGGGTCGCTGGACGGCTTGGGCAACCATCTTGCTTGTGTTCAGGCCTATGCAAGTCTGCGCAGTGAGCGGTTATGGTGGGGCTTTTTTTTTTTTACTTTATCTCTTTGTCCTGATTGAGTTGCCTCCGTGACTGCAACCTCGGTTTCCCTGTCCCTGCAAGGATGGAGCAGCTCATAGATATGGCTGCTGTTTCTGTTCACCTTAATTTTTTTCCCAAATAAAGTCTTTAATTAATGTTCACAGGGGTTGCTTGGGGTCCTTAATGTAGCTTAACGAATTATCATTCTCCGTTGTCAGGCATTGAGAGCCTGTTGGTTGAGTGTAGTGTACTCTTCTGACTCTGCGTTGGTCGGAAGAGCCGTCCATCCTTTGGGTTTTTTCCATTTTCGGTTTACTGGCTTAATGTAGATTTTCCAGGTTTTTTAAAGATGGCGGTTCTCATCCCTTGGGAATGGGTACTGCCCAGTTTAAAGCAGTTTGAGCTCGATTTTAAAATGCAGCCACCATGGGCCTTGCTAATGTGTGGTGTTTTCGTTCTTAGATGCCTGAGGAAGTGCACCATGGCGAGGAGGAGGTGGAGACTTTTGCTTTTCAGGCGGAAATCGCCCAGCTCATGTCCTTAATCATCAATACATTCTACTCAAACAAGGAAATTTTCCTTCGAGAGTTGATCTCCAATGCGTCTGATGTGAGTATTAAAAGCTTCAGGGAAGCGCAGTGGGAGAGATTGAGAGCACTCTGTCACAGATGGAGGGCTGAGAATATTTTCGAAAGGGAATAATGTGGCTGTGTATTTATTTACAGGCCTTGGACAAGATTCGCTATGAGAGCCTGACAGACCCTTCCAAGTTGGACAGTGGCAAAGAGCTGAAGATTGACATCATCCCCAACCCTCAGGAGCGCACGCTGACCTTGGTGGACACGGGCATCGGCATGACCAAAGCTGATCTCATAAATAACCTGGGAACTATTGCTAAGTCCGGCACAAAGGCTTTCATGGAGGCTCTCCAGGTGTGTGGCCTTAGCCTACAACATTCTCAATTCATTACAGCTTTTGCCTTGTTACTTTTTCAAAGCTCGCTTTGCTAGTGTATGGTAGGTTTTTAAATAAGTACATGGGGAGGTCCTAGGGATTGAACCCCTTGATGGTTACACTTGAGCTCAGCAAGCACTTGTACTTGTGCAGAACATTTCCTTCCCTCTCAACTTTGGAAACCCTTTGCCAGGCTGGTGCAGACATCTCCATGATTGGGCAGTTTGGTGTTGGGTTCTACTCAGCCTACCTCGTGGCAGAGAAGGTGGTTGTGATCACAAAGCACAACGATGATGAGCAGTATGCCTGGGAGTCCTCTGCTGGTGGATCCTTCACAGTTCGTGCAGACCACGGTGAGCTGCCTGTCCTCATTGGGTTGTGTCTTAATCATTGTGCACTCCTAATCCCAGCCTCAGGGAAGCAGAGGCAGGTGCATCTCAAAATGGGTGGGAATTGAGTGCTTTAGTTGTAGTTTTATTAATCTTCATTTTATACTTTTTTTTTATAGGTGAGCCCATTGGCCGGGGTACCAAAGTCATCCTTCATCTCAAAGAAGACCAGACGGAGTACTTGGAGGAGAGGAGGGTCAAGGAGGTGGTGAAGAAGCACTCGCAGTTCATCGGCTACCCCATCACCCTCTATGTGAGTAGGACAGGCGGGTGTGTTGGCTCAGCTCTTGTCTTTGCTGGTGTTAAGTTCTCTACAACTCATTATTGAACTTGTGATTTAGTTGGAGAAGGAACGAGAGAAGGAGATCAGTGATGATGAGGCAGAGGAGGAGAAGGGTGAGAAAGAGGAAGAAGATAAGGATGATGAGGAGAAGCCAAAGATTGAAGATGTGGGATCAGATGAGGAGGATGACAGTGGCAAAGATAAGAAAAAGAAAACCAAGAAGATTAAGGAGAAGTACATTGACCAGGAAGAGCTGAATAAGACTAAGCCCATTTGGACCAGAAACCCTGATGACATCACTCAAGAGGAATATGGTGAATTCTATAAGAGCCTCACCAATGATTGGGAAGACCACTTGGCAGTCAAGGTGAGAAACCTTACATGTTCTATAAATTGGAGGGGTGCATAGAATGTGCTAGAGGTAGTACCAAGCAACTATTTCAACTGGTTGGTACATAAGAACTGAAAGCCATGAGCCTCGTGACTATTATCGCTGGGAACTAACCAGGCTCGTGTTTGGTAGTGGTTTCGCTTCACCTTTTGGTGGGGGTCTGGGTAGTGGCCATGACCACCATGGAGGGATAATTTTTGCTACTAATAGTATTCTAGGTTTACTTGGTATTGGAGCTAGTTTCTCTAGGGTTTTTGGGGTATGCTATTATTTCAGTGGGACTTGAGGTGATGTTGTCCTGAAATGTACAACTGGGGTTTTGTGGGTTTCTTTTTCAGCATTTCTCTGTAGAAGGTCAATTGGAATTCAGAGCATTGCTCTTCATTCCTCGGCGAGCTCCCTTTGACCTTTTTGAGAACAAGAAAAAGAAGAACAACATCAAACTGTACGTCCGTCGTGTGTTCATCATGGACAGCTGTGATGAGCTGATACCTGAGTACCTCAGTGAGTATCTCCTGAGCTTAGGTTATGGAGTGCAGGCAGACTCTTAGTAGATCTTCAGTATACAGCTGAGACTTCTTAACCCAGATAATTACAGTCCTTGGCTTCCTAAACCTTCACTTGGCTGGGTGGCTTAAATCTGATAACCAGACCAGGTCTGACCACCTAGGCCAGGTCTCAGGTTCCTTTTTCATCACCTTCTTGTTTTTTTTGTGTGCCTTGAGCCCCATTTTAGTTTCTGGTGTTGTAATGTGCACAGATCTGTTTGGAGGCCACCTCTGAACTGGGCTTAGAGAGGGAGGGACAAATGGTTAGAACAGATAAGGGGGGATTAGTGGCTGAAGAAATGGACTCTAAACTGTTCCTTGCCTCTGGCTCTGGTTGATTGTAGACTTTATCCGTGGCGTGGTTGACTCTGAGGACCTGCCCCTGAACATCTCCCGAGAAATGCTCCAGCAGAGCAAGATCCTGAAAGTCATCCGCAAGAACATTGTGAAGAAGTGCCTTGAGCTCTTCTCTGAGCTGGCTGAAGACAAAGAGAACTATAAGAAATTCTATGAGGCCTTCTCCAAGAACTTAAAGGTACAATGAGCAAGCCCTTTTTCTCTCGATGACTTTGTGTTTAAGGTAATATTTTTTTAGCTCATAGTTGGGATTTGTCTTTCCTCCCCTTAAAGCTTGGAATCCATGAAGACTCCACTAACCGCCGGCGCCTCTCTGAGCTGTTGCGCTATCACACCTCTCAGTCTGGAGATGAGATGACTTCCCTGTCAGAGTACGTGTCTCGCATGAAGGAGACACAGAAGTCCATCTATTATATCACTGGTATGTTGGAGCTTAGATCTGAGCACAAAGCTAGCTAGCTGCCTTGTAGGTGTGGGATGGGGGGGCAAGTTATAGTATGAAAAAGCCTTTTGGTTATTGAGTCATTTAATGATCCTATAGGTGAGAGCAAAGAACAGGTAGCCAACTCTGCCTTTGTGGAGCGTGTGAGGAAGCGAGGCTTTGAAGTGGTCTACATGACTGAGCCTATTGATGAGTACTGCGTGCAGCAGCTCAAGGAGTTTGATGGAAAGAGCCTGGTCTCAGTGACTAAGGAAGGCCTGGAGCTCCCAGAAGATGAGGAAGAGAAGAAGAAAATGGAGGAGAGCAAGGCAAAGTTTGAGAATCTCTGCAAGCTCATGAAGGAGATCTTGGATAAGAAGGTTGAGAAGGTGAGTTTGTTTGAAGTTTTTCCCCTAGGAATGTTATGCTGCTGTACAGTTTATTGCATCAGGTAGTGTAGACCAGGCCCTTCCCCCAGCAATACTGTGTATATTGGTGAAGTAGGAACTGATTTTCATAAGTGATTACACCATCCAGTACATACATGCATGAAAAGGCCTTGCTGTGTTGCCCAGGTTATCCTTGAATATCCGTGAGCATCTAGAGTTTACTCATTCCACAAATAACTTTTACATGGTTTCACCTGAAGTGTGTTCCAGGGCAGCCAAGGCTACATCTTGTGACTCTATTTGATTGTCCACAGGTGACAATCTCCAACAGGCTTGTGTCTTCACCCTGCTGCATTGTGACAAGCACCTATGGCTGGACAGCCAACATGGAGCGGATCATGAAGGCCCAGGCACTCAGAGACAACTCTACAATGGGCTACATGATGGCCAAAAAGCACCTGGAGATCAACCCTGACCACCCCATCGTGGAGACCCTGAGGCAGAAGGCTGAGGCAGATAAGAATGACAAAGCTGTCAAGGACCTGGTGGTGCTGCTGTTTGAGACTGCTCTGCTCTCCTCTGGTTTCTCACTGGAGGATCCCCAAACCCACTCCAACCGCATCTACCGCATGATCAAACTAGGCCTGGGTGAGTCACTTAGACTTGTGAGCTATAGGTGGCAAGTTGTTGCAC
This sequence comes from Mesocricetus auratus, assembly GCF_017639785.1. NCBI lineage: Eukaryota > Metazoa > Chordata > Mammalia > Rodentia > Cricetidae > Mesocricetus > Mesocricetus auratus. Next base: position 8,502,515 of record NW_024429202.1, read on the forward strand.
TGGCTAGACCCCTGAACAGACCTAACACTACCTTCTTGCTCAAGATTTTTCTTTTTCTTTACAGGTATTGACGAAGATGAGGTTACAGCAGAGGAACCCAGTGCTACTGTCCCTGATGAAATCCCCCCACTCGAGGGTGATGAGGATGCCTCCCGCATGGAAGAAGTAGATTAGAGATCCCCTGGGAAGACCATGTCCTCTGTATAGTTTCCCTGTGGCCCCTCCCAGAAGCCTTGGCTGGCCCTGACCTACCTGGCTCTCTGCTCATGCTAGAGGATCTCTCATCCTGCCCTTGTGCCTTAAGGCAGGAAACCCCCTCCCACAGAATAGCAGGGTTGGGTATTGTGTATTGTGGTTCTTTTTGTTTGTTTATTTTGTTCGGAAATTAAAAGTATGCGAAAATAAAGACAATGCAGTTTCATACATTCCTGTTCTCCTTGTACAGTAACACTCAGGTTGGTAGTCCCTTTCAGCCAACCAAAACACATGGCCAAGTCACTGCTGCAGTTTTAATCGAGTAAGAGCAAAAGGTGACATTCCCAAGTACCAAAACTTGAGCAAGGAACACAAAGGCCCAAGGGGGTGGGCAGGGCTCTGCTAGGCACAGCACCATTGTCACTAGTGTGCCCCCTTACCCCAACCACATCAGGACCAGTGAACTCTGCTCTTGGCAGTCTCAGGTTGGGTGTTAGAATAAACAGATTGCGGGAGGAGCCCCAGATTACCTCTAACTCACCCACAAACTACCATTGTAAATAGGTGGGGCTCTTAAGGCGAAAGAGGCTGCCTCCAGGGCTCCAATCCTCTGCTGTATACTGAGATGTTGAGAAGCTACAGAAAACCAGAGAGGGTCCTTACAAACTCCTCATACCTTCTGCACTGGGGGCTCGGATGGTGCAGCCTTCTTTCCCCGCTGCTTACGGCCCCGGGCATAGACTCTGAGTAAGAGGGCAGTGAAGACCACAGCCACTCCCAGTCCCCCCACCACAGTGACAGTGTGGCCATAGAGGAGGCAGGACAGAAGGATGGCAACCGCCTGGCGGAGAGTCATGATGATGGTGAAGACAGCAGCTCCGAACTGTCCAATGGTGTAGAAGATAAAAAGCTGACCAAAGGCGGAGCAGATGGAGAGGAGGAGGGCATGGAGTGCAAACTCACTGTGCCTTCCCATGAAGCGGGCTCCCTCCAGTAGGGCCCCCTGCTCCAGGAGTGAGCCTACTGTGAAAAGACAGGAGAACAAATTGACCCCAAACATCATCTGCACGGATGACATCTTATAGGCAAACAGGGCATCCTGCCAGTTTGAGGTGAAGCTGTCAAAAGCGATGTAGCCTGCCAGCAGAATCAAGCCTGAGAGCGTGGTGGCTGGAGAGCTTCGGGGCTCTGGTCCACTAGACAGCAGAAACATGCTAACTCCGATGGAGATGAGCCCGGCGGTCAGGTATTCCCAGTGTTCATAGCTTCGTCTAGACACCAGCTTTCCCATCATCATGACAGGAATCACCTTGGAGGCCTTGGCCAGCACCTGGGTAGGGAAGCTGACAAACTTAAGCGCTTCATACTGGCACCAGCTGCTAAGCACGTTCGACAGACTGGCAAAAGAGTACCGGTACATGGGTGCCCCATGACGGGGTTGTTTGCGTAGGACACAGTAGAGACCCGCCACGATCAGTGCCAGCACGCGGTTCATTAGTACCAGGAACTGCGAGTCCGTGAAATGCTCGCCTGGTGATGTGGCTGTGGCCCCATAGCTGCCGGTCATCACTCTTTCCTGCAGTACACCCCAAGTCAGATAGGACACCTGGGAGAGGAAGGGGAGAATGGTAGTAGTAAACAAGGAAAGGAAGAGGTGGAAGTCTCCATTGATTGATATGACGTAGCCAACACCATCCTTTCTGGTTCCTCTCTAGGAGAGGCTTCTTTCCCAAGCTGCAATCCACCTTGTAGAGAATCACATGGAGTTGCAAACACAGTGATGCCTGCTTTTAGGATCACACCCTGTCCATCTTCTTGGCACATGTTCATTAGAGCTGGCTCCATACACCATATAAAGTTATTTATTTTGAACCAATTGAAAATAACCTGGAATGTTTGGAAACCTCAGGGTGGGCTGGCCACTTTCCCTTCAACACACACCTAAGGTGGGTTGGCACACACTGCAAACTATGGCCTGTGATAGCATCCTACTCACAAAGGAGGAATGGCTGCCTAAACTTTTGTGCGTGTGGTCCTGGGGATCAATTGTGCTTGGTAGGCAAGTACTCTACTAGCGGGTTATAACCCCAGAGCCCCTCCCACATTATTATTTTGAGAAAGGGTCTTGCTATGCAGCCCTAGTTATCCTAGAACTTGACGTGTAAACCAGGATGATCTTCAACTCAAGAGATCCACCTGCTCTGCCTCCACACAACACTTGATTTATTTTATGTTTTGACAGAATCTCACACTAAATTGCTCATGCAGGCACTGGACTTTTTCTTTTATTTTTTAGCTTTTCTTTTGTTTTTGTTTTCCAAGACAGGATTTCTCTGTAGGTTTGGAGGCTGTCCTGGAACTCTCTTTTTGAAGACCAGGCTGGTCTCGAACTCAGAGATCCACCTGCCTCTGCCTCCCGAGTGCTGGGATTAAAGGCGTGCGCCACCACACTGCGTGGCTTTTTAGCTTTTATTTATTATGTATATAGCTTTCTCTCTGCACGACAGCAGAGGGCACAAGATCTCATTCAAGGTGGTTGTGAGCCACAATGTGGTTGCCGGGAATTGAACTCAGGACCTCTGGAAGAGCAATCAGTGCTCTTAACCACTGAGCCATCTCTCCAGCCTGCTTTTCAGCTTTTCAAGACAGGATTTCTCTGTGTAGCTCTAGCTGTCCTGGAACTTGCTCTGGGGACCAGGCTGGCCTCGAACTCAGAGAGATTCTCCAGCCTCCAGAGTGCTGAGATTTTTTTTTTAATTTTTATTATTTATTATGTATACAGTGTTCTGTCTGCATGCATGCCTGCAGGGCAGAAGAGGGCACCAGATTGAATTGTAGATGGTTGTGAGCCACCATGTGGTTGCTGGGAATTGAACTCAGGTCCTCTGGAAGAGCAGTCAGTGCTCTTAACCTCTGAGCCATCTCTCCAGCCCCCAGAGTGCTGAGATTAAAGGTGTGTGCCACCACTGTCAGTCGCTGGCCTTGAATTTTCAATTCTTCTGCTTTAGCTTCCAAATAGCTGAGCTGACAGCTTGTGCCACCTTGCTTGACTTTCCCAAAAATTTTGTCAGTGAGCTCATATATTAGACACAGAACACAGAGCAGAAAAAGAGCACAGAAAAAAAAAATACAGAAAAGACAGGCCCTCTTAGACACTAGCCATCATTACATATTGTGTGGTTAACTTTCAGGAAGGTGTTGAAGGAGGAAAGGGTTAGAGGAAGAAAGTAGCATTTCCTTCAACACTTTCAGGGTGGGACTGTCCTGCAGGGACATAAACCATACCTAAATCAACAAACCTTTGGGATGGGCAGGACTTTGGTTTCCAGAAGTCCCTGGCTGTCTGTACCCAACCTGGGAAGAGAAGGGGTGCCTGTCTACTTACCTGGAGCCCCGAGGCACAGAAGATCAGCTTCAGGACCTGCCAAGAGGGACTACTATCTGCTGTCTCTGTCCGGGGAGCCAGCGGAAGCTCATCAGAGGCCTTGGGCTCATTGCCAAACACACAGGCCTTCACCAGGGGAAAGCAGAGACCCCTGCCTGAAGAAGACACACAAAGTCAAGCTCCACAACTTCTCTAGAGCAGCCAGCCAGCCCCCCATCCCCTACCCACCCCCCGACCGACTCACTGGCCTCCCTCCCTTCCCAAGTAACGTTCTGCTTTGAGTAGCTACCAACACCTGCAACCGTACCTAGCTCATGTCCCCACCCGTTGACCACATTACCTGTCTCCAGGTAGTTCTTCCGTCTTAAGTACTGCACCAGAAGGTAGCCAGGTACCATAAAACTGGCATAGCCAGCAACGTTCAAGAAAAAGCGGAAGAACCACAGCTGTGTCCAGGACGGCGGAGGGGCTTCGGGTGACTCTCCACTTGCTCCCGAAGACGGGAGCGCGGCGAGCACCACCACTGCCCACCATCTGCTGGGACAGCCAAAGCAGCGATTAGGGTTGCAGCTCTTCAGGCCCTCTGCCCTCCGGAGGGGACCGGACCAGGGAAGTGCCCAAGTGGCGTCCCCGCCCCCTCCGCTGCAGTCCAGCGGGGCGGACAAAGAGCCTCTCTATCCCTCTCTCTCTCGGGGGGTCCGACGCAGGCCAGGCAGAACCTCCTCCCTTCCCGGGGGCCGCCCCGCCTGCCCAGCCACATAGGTCGCCTCTGTTCCCTCCAGCGCGCGCGGGCAGCTCAGGCCACAGGCGCTTCCCCTCCCACTCCGGAGCGCCACAGTCCCACATCCCCTCCGGGCGACATCCCCGAGGCCCCCCCAGGAACACGGGACACACGCTGCACTCCCCAATCCACACCGGCTCCTGACAGCGCCACGCGGGTCTGCAGCTGGAAGACCCCTCCCCGCCTCCCGAGCCCGGGGGTCTCGGTCACGTGGCCCCGGGGTCTCGGTCACGTGGGCCATGGCTGCCCAAGCGCCCCCACCTGGCATCCATGGCCCTGCCGCGTGGGGCGGAGGGGGGACCGGGGAATGCGAGTCCCCGGGCCGCACGCTCCCTCCGCTCCCTCCGCTCCCTCCGCCGCCCGCTCCAGCAGCCAGCTAGCCAGCCTGCCAGCGGAAGTGCACGCTCTTCCCGCCTCCTCCCCGCCTGAGCCCCTCCTCGGAGCCCCGATCACAGCGCCCCCGCGCGGCCCGGAGGCAGACCAGCCTCGGCTCTCGCGGGGAACCCCAGTTGGGACTCCCTCCCTATTCATAAGCCAGCTTGGTCGCAGTCATCAACCCTTGCCATCCCAGACACAGTGACGACTATTGCCACCTAGTGGATCGGACTTTTGAGTATCTGAAACCCAAGCACTTCCTCTTATGTTAGTTTTCCCATTTTCTTTTTTCTTGCTTGGTCTTTCCATTTTCTAACTATGATGTCTCCTTCCTTTTCCGGCTGGGTCAGTGACTATCTCCCTAGTACCTGTGACCGTGACTTCAAGACTCTGTATGAATTCGTGCGTCCTCACTGTCCACCACTCACCCAACCCTGCAGAATCCTGCTGACCCGTTTTCAGTTCCTTGAACTAACGGAAGGCTTTCCCTCAACGATCCGCCCCTTTCTTTGCTCATCCTACGTCACAATTTTTCTTTTTTTCAAGACAGGATTTCTCTGTGAAGCCTTGGCCATCCTGGAACTTACTCTGTAGACCAGGCTGGCCTTGAACTCACGGAGATCCATGTGCCTCTGCCTCCCGAGCACTGGGATAAAAGGTGTGTGCCACCACCAGGCTCTATGTCCTATTTTTCTGACACCCACCTGAAACTTCCTTTGGCCACCCAAAGAATGATCCTCCACTCACTCCATTATCTTCCTCCCTTCTAGTTTTTCCCTTCCCAGCCACTTATGACCATGTATTTAGTTGTTTATAATTTTAATAGCTGTCTCACTCACAGGATGCGCTTGCTTAGAGTTTATAAATGCTAAGCATCAGAAACTACGTTGGTTTATTTCTTCTGGGTCTTCATGCCAGTCAAGGGCCTGACCTAGCAGGGCCTCAGTGTGTGGAATCTAAGGGGAAAAAAGTAGAGTTGCAGCTCTCTTATGCTCAACGTCCCCAGGCTTCTTCAGGGACACGTGTCTCCATATTCCTCCTCACTTTCCATCCCTGGGCATTTCCACGTGAGATGTGTCTGCGCTGGCACGAGACAGGCCTGAGAACTCATGCTCCTATGCTATCCAGCAGAGCCCTTCTCCCCTCGCTCAGGGGTCAGTTTCCTTCTGTCTGCGTTCACCGCGGGATCACAGGTCATGCCTGCCTATGCATACAACTGTAGAAGGGAAACTTTCTTTTTTCTTTTTTGGTTTTTCAAGACAGGGTTTCTCTGTAGCTTTGGAGCCTGTCCTGGCACTCACTCTGTAGCCCAGGCTGGCCTCAAATTCACAGAGATCCACCTGCCTCTGCCTCCGGAGTGCTGGGATTAAAGGCGTGTGCCACCACCGACCTGCGGGGGGGGGGGGGACTTTGTTTTTTTAAGTCTCTCTTCCACTTTAGTGTCATGTTACAGAACTGTCCCTTCCCAAAGGCTCAGTTTGGAGCCTTACGTATGAAGTCTTTAGAAAAGTGTGTTTTCCCAGGCCCACTGACATCAGACCCATCAGGCTGAGACAGAAGGATCCTAGTTCAAGCACTGCTTGGGCTACAGAATGAGTTCCAGGCTACCTCAGGCAACTCAGTGAGACCCTGTCACAAAATTAAAAGTAAAAAGAGGTTACATGGTAGTAAGCTTGCCTGCCACTGGGAGGCTCTAGGTTCAACCCCCAGTCCCAAGCACACTCACGAGGGGTTTTAGGTAAGACCCCTCAAGTCCTGTTTGCTCATCCCTGTTTTCCTGATGTTTGGCAATTTCTGCCCATGCCATCTTCAACAGAAGCAAGCAGGCTTCACTCAGGATACCTGGGGCTTTGAGGGTCTTTCAAGACTCTCCATCCTGTCCACTTGGGAAGTTCTTCCTTCCGGACTGGCTCTTCCTCATTTGTAATCCTTCCTCTCATTTTAGGACTCCACTATCCCCAGGCTCTGGCCTCAGCAGAGGGGCACGTTGCTTGGGCCCCAACTGCAGCAGCTGTGGCTTCAGCTTCCAGGTAGGAAGAGGCGGGACCCTTGTTCTGGCTTCAGTCAGTACACAGCAGTGGCTTCCCGGAGATTTTCAGGTCATCAAACGGTAAATAAGACAGGAGCTGAGAAAGACAAATGCAGAGAAAACAGAGTTAAGATCATGAGAGAGGGCGGCAGGGACCTGGGAGGCAGGAACTCTGCCAATATTGTCTTCCCAGACAGTGAGTGTGGCCTGGGCATGGCAGAGCCCCAAAGCTTTAGGCAAGCTCTACAATAAATCATGCGGGACATCTGAGCTAGGAGTGGCTTAGAGCTGATCCAGTCCATTGGACTCTGCTTTGTTGGTGGTGTGGGGCGTGGGGAAGGGCAAGCATGAAATGTCTTGAATATTTTTATTTGTTTGTTTTTTGAGACAGGGTTTCTCTGTAACCACATTGGCTGTCCTGGAACTCACTTTGTGGACCAGGCTGGCCTTGAACTCACAGAGATCCACCTGCCTTTGCCTCTCAAGTGCTGGGACTAAAGGTGTGTGCGAGCATACCTGGCTGAATATATATATATATATATATATATATATATATATATATATATATTTTTTTTTTTTTTTTGGTTTTTCGAGACAGGGTTTCTCTGTATTGTTTTGGAGGCTATCGGTCCAGCCCAGCCTCAAACTCACAGAGATCTGCCTGCCTCTGCCTCCCGAGTGCTGGGATTAAAGGCGTGCGCCACCACCGCCCGGCTATATTTTTATGTATAGAAAATGTGAGTTTTAGCGGGGCAGTGGCGGTGCACGCCTTTGATCCCAGCACTCGGGAGGCAGAGGCAGGCGGATCTCAGTGAGTTCGAGACCAGTCTGGTCTACAAGAGCAAGTTCCAGGACAGACTCCAAAGCTACACAGAGAAACCCCTGCCTCGAAAAACAAAATGAGAGAGAGAGAGAGAGAGAGAGAGAGAGAGAGAGAGAGAGAGAGAGAGAGAGAGAGAGAGAGAGAGAGAGAGAGAGAATGTTGGTTTTGCCTGGTGGTGAAGGTAGAGGCAGGAGGATCTTTGTGAGTCCCAGGCTAGCCTGGTCTATAGAATGAGTTCCAGGACAGGGTCCCAAACTAGAGAGAAACCCTTTCTCAAAAACAAAACAACAACAACAACAAAAACCCAACAAAACCTGGGAGTGGGGAGAAGTTTCAGAGGGAAGAGGGGTTGAGCTTAGGCTGGCCCTGAAGTTGCTACACAGATGAAGACCTTCAGTATTTGATCCTCCTGTCCCTTTCCCAAGTGCTGGGATTACAGATTTATGCCACTTCATGCGGTGCTGGGGACTGAACCCAGGGCCTCTTCCATGTTAAGCAAGCACTCTGTCAGCTGAGTTACATCTCCAACCCGACCCCAGCAGTGTTAAGTGGTAGGAGTCCTTTGTCTGCTGGGTGGGAGGCCCTGCACGGTAGAGCATAGTCTCTTACATCCTCGGCCAGGTCCTGGGGTGTCTCATCTTCCACATTCAGCAGCAGGGAGTCGGCACCGGCTTCACACAGAGTGGACGAGATGTTGCTGAGGCCCCGGCCAGCTGCCAGATGCAAAGGTGTGCAGCCATTGAGCATTCGGGCATCTACCCGGGCACCAGCCCGGAGCAGGAACTGCACCAGGCTACGCTCCTGCGTTTCCACAGCCAGGTGCAGTGCAGTCTTCCCGCTGGTGGCCTCCTGGACAGGAACAGGGGTGTCACTTATGAACGTCAAGAGGTAATATGATGGGGGGCTGGAGAGATGGCTCAGGGGTTAAGAGCGCTGGCTGCTCTTCCAAAGGTCTGGAGTTCAATTCACAGCAACCCACATGATGGCTCACAACCATCTGCAATGAGATCTGGGATACATGCAGATAGAATACTGCATACAAAATAAATAAATATTTTTTTAAAAAGAGGTCATATGCTGAGTCTGAGCTCTGGAGATGGGGTGTCAACATGTTTAGCACCAGCAGGGGACCTGCAGCGAGACCAGGTGGTGGCAGGTGGTGGCCCAGGTGGTGCCCTGATTAGTAGCCTCACCTGTGCATCGATGTCTGCTCCATTCTGAAGCAGCAGTTCCATGAGTGGCTGGTTCCTCTGCAACGTGGCGATATGGAGACATGCCAGACCTGGG